>NC_074701.1:33163336-33230836 GCF_029448725.1 Salvelinus fontinalis | reverse complement strand
CCATGAAATTAGTGATGAAATATCAAATCCCCTCTCCCCCTCCATCCTACCCCCACGTATAGAAGATACAAGATCGACTCTCTTCCTTTCAGACAAGAATTTAATATTTGGTCCCTAAACCAATCAGATACGGTTAGCAGCTCAATGTAATCCAATCTTATTCAATCATAAATGTCCCCCTTGTGATGCTGTAGCCCAGACCCGATAAATAAACTGGTTGAAATCAAGATGCTGAAAAACACACCCCTTAATAGATTGTTTTGGCTGCTGTAAACAGCTTGTGCCTCTCTCTGCCTGTGATCTGCTGTTCCACTCTCCCAGACCTAACTGGCTGGACCATGCAGAGAGAGATTGGCTAAAGTGGAGCTGACTTTGTAAATAGGCCTCTCATTTATTAGTGTTCTTTGTCTGCACACAGTGAGAGAGTTCCCACAGAGGCATCATCAAGTTATTTGTCCACATCACAATAAGAGAATGATGGAGGGATGGCAATTGTGTGTGTGTGTGTGTGTGTGTGTGTGTGTGTGTGTGTGTGTGTGTGTGTGTGTGTGAGTGATCACTAATGTTTCCCTTGTTTATTTCCCTTTTGTTTATTGTTTATTCCATTTGCTTTGGCAGTGTAAACATATGTTTCCCATGCAGAGAGAGAGAAGTTAGCTGGGGTCTGTGTCGGCGCTAGCTGGGTGTTTGATGGCTTCTTTTCTCACTGTAATCAGGGAATAATATTAATCATATTACACCCTGCCGCTCTGCTCACGGCCCAGACGCCCTGCAGCTCTGTTCACGGCCCAGACGCCCTGCAGCTCTGCTCACGGCCCAGACGCCCTGCAGCTCTGCTCACGGCCCAGACGCCCTGCAGCTCTGCTCACGGCCCAGACGCCCTGCAGCTCTGCTCACGGCCCAGACGCCCTGCAGCTCTGCTCACGGCCCATACGCCCTGCAGCTCTGCTCACGGCCCAGACGCCCTGCAGCTCTGCTCACGGCCCATACACCCTGCAGCTCTGCTCACGGCCCAGACGCTCTGCTCACGGCCCAGACGCCCTGCAGCTCTGCTCACGACCAAGACGCCCTGCAGCTCTGCTCACGGCCAAGACACCCTGCAGCTCTGCTCAAAGCCAAGACACCCTGCAGCTCTGCTCAAAGCCAAGACACCCTGCCTGACACTGCTGCACGACCATCTCAGGACACTTATAATTACACATCGTATTCCCTTAGTATTTTTCTTCTTCCTTAAAACACAACTGTTAATAGCGATAACATTGTCTCGAATATAATTTGTTCGTTCACAGATCTATCAATCAAAATGTTTCTTTCCCTGTGCATTTTCTTTTTGTGCGTGTGTGCATTTATGTGTGCGCTGGGGTGTGCAAGTGACTACATGTGTACTCGTCCGTTCATGTGTGTGTGGGCTAAAGAGTTATTTATAAATGGCCGTTTCTAGGCCATCATTACTAACAGCATGGTTAATAGTGAACATTAGTTACAGGGCCAGGGATGGGGACACCTCACACACAACCAGTAAACTGAGAATAATCATTTGGGTTTAGAGTCCTTCCCTGACAGCAGTCATCTGTAACATGCTGCTACTGTAGTGGTCGGCCCATTAATAACACTTTAATACCTTCTAATTAGACATGTCTGATTGGAAAGGGTTCTAGAATGAGAGAGATGGAGAGCGCTTTGGTTGGGTGCTTATGTAGCGACTAAGGGGGTTCATTGGGATTGAACCAGCAACCATGTAGTTACAAGGCAAGCTACCGCAGGCAGAAGACCTCTTGGCAGAAGACATACTGTCACCTACAGGGAAGAAACACTTATTTGAAGCATATCCTATCAGAGGATACATTTTGTGTTTTTGGTAACATGTGAAACGTCTTTATTTGCTGTATTTGCTGTATTTTATAGTGTGCTTTTCACTAGGTCTCCAATCACTTATACATTGTTTGGTGGTAAGTCATGATTTTCACCCCATTCATTAGCAATGTGTATCTCCCAGTTGTACCTTCCCTTCTTCCTCAACACAGTATCTCTGTTCTATTCCAGTAGCATCGACTTTCAAAGCCATTATGCACCTAAAGGCAGTAAGGCTAAATTCTTCTGATACCTCAATGTAAATGTTTCCATAATATTTGTTTGATCAACTGTTCTTGTTTGCTTTGTCGTAACACGGCCTTTGAAGTAACAGCGACTTAAGGTTGCTAATTTCTCTCTCTTTGTTCTATTAGCTTGGCTACGATACAGCTTTCATCAGGCATAGCACCCTGTTCACCAATAATAGGAGTAGATAGTGTTTAACACTATCCATTATTGTCCCCCCCCATTATTGTCTCACCTAGCTATCTTAAGTTGAATGCACTAACTGTAAGTCTCTGGATAACAGCGTCTGCTAAAAATGTAAATGACAGCCTTACAGACTGTGTAAATACTGTGTTGAATCTGTATTCCAAAGGAGTGAATGTTAGCCAAGTTAGGTGTTAGCTGGCTATTAGCTGGATGTTAGCAGAGTTAGGTGTTAGCTGGCTGTTAGCTGGATGTTATCAGAGTTAGGTGTTAGCTGGCTGTTAGCTGGATGTTATCAGAGTTAAGTGTTAGCTGGCTGTTAGCTGGATGTTAGCAGAGTTAGGTGTTAGCTGGCTGTTAGCTGGATGTTATCAGAGTTAGGTGTTAGCTGGCTATTAACTGGATGTTATCAGAGTTAGGTGTTAGCTGCCTATTAACTGGATGTTAGCAGAGTTAGGTGTTAGCTGGCTATTAGCTGGATGTTAGCAGAGTTAGGTGTTATCTGGCTATTAGCTGGATGTTAGCAGAGTTAGGTGTTATCTGGCTGTTAGCTGGATGTTAGCAGAGTTAGGTGTTAGCTGGCTGTTAGCTGGATGTTATTAGAGTTAGGTGTTAGTTGGCTATTAGCTGGATGTTAGCAGAGTTAGGTGTTAGCTGGCTGTTAGCAGAGTTAGGTTTTAGCTGGCTGTTAGCCGAGTTCAAATCAAATGTTATTTGTCACATACACATGGTTAGCAGATGTTAATGCGAGTGTAGCGAAATGCTTGTGCTTCTAGTTCCGACAATGCAGTAATAACCAACGAGTAATCTAACCTAACAATTCCACAACTACTACCTTATACACACAAGTGTAAAGGGATAAAGAATATGTACATAAAGATATATGAATGAGTGATGGTACAGAACGGCATAGGCAAGATGCAGAAGATGGTATCGAGTACAGTATATACATATGAGATGAGTAATGTAGGGTATGTAAACATAAAAGTGGCATAGTTTAAAGTGGCTAGTGATACATGTATTACATAAAGATGGCAAGATGCAGTAGATGATATAGAGTACAGTATATACATATACATTATATTAAGTGGCTAGTGATAAATTTTTGATCAATTTCCATTATTAAAGTGAGCTGGAGTTGAGTCAGTATGTTGGCAGCAGCCACTCAATGTTAGTGATGGCTGTTTAACAGTCTGATGGCCTTGAGATAGAAGCTGTTTTTCAGTCTCTCGGTCCCTGCTCTGATGTACCTGTACTGACCTCGCCTTCTGGATGATAGCAGGGTGAACAGGCAGTGGCTCAGGTGGTTGTTGTCCTTGATGATCTTTATGGCCTTCCTGTGACATTGGGTGCTGTAGGTGTCCTGGAGAGCAGGTAGTTTGCCCCCAGTGATGCGTTGTGCAGACCTCACTATCCTCTGGAGAGCCTTACGGTTGTGGGCGGAGCAGTTGCCGTACCAGGCGGTGATACAGCCCGACAGGATGCTCTCGATTGTGCATCTGTAGAAGTTTGTGAGGGCTTTTGGTGACAAGCCGAATTTCTTCAGCCTGCTGAGGTTGAAGAGGCGCTGCTGCGCCTTCTTCACAAAGCTGTCTGTGTGGGTGGACCAATTCAGTTTGTCCGTGATTTTTTATTTATTTATTTATTTTACCGTTATTTTACCAGGTAAGTTGACTGAGAACACGTTCTCATTTGCAGCAACGACCTGGGGAATAGTTACAGGGGAGAGGAGGGGGATGAATGAGCCAATTGTAATCTGGGGATTATTAGGTGACCATGATGGTTTGAGGGCCAGATTGGGAATTTAGCCAGGACACCGGGGTTAACACTCTTACGATAAGTGCCATGGGATCTTTAATGACCTCAGCGAGTCAGGACACCCGTTTAACGTCCCATCCGAAAGACGGCACCCTACACAGGGCAGTGTCCCCAATCACTGCCCTGGGGCATTGGGATATTTTTGAGACCAGAGGAAAGAGTGCCTCCTACTGGCCCTCCAACACCACTTCCAGCAGCATCTGGTCTCCCATCCAGGGACTGACCAGGACCAACCCTGCTTAGCTTCAGAAGCAAGCCAGCAGTGGTATGCAGGGTGGTATGCTGCTGGATGAGTTAGCTGTTAGCTGGATGTTAGCCGAGTTAGCTGTTAGCTGGATGTTAGCCGAGTTAGCTGTTAGCTGGATGTTAGCCGAGTTAGCTGTTAGCTGGATGTTAGCCGAGTTAGCTGTTAGCTGGATGTTAGCCGAGTTTGCTGTTAGCTGGATGTTAGCCGAGTTTGCTGTTAGCTGGATGTTAGCCGAGTTAGCTGTTAGCTGGATGTTAGCCGAGTTAGAATAGCCGTGTTCTAGATTTAAGATGGCAATCTTAGCAGGTGTATGAGACACTTGGTGATAGTTGTACTGTAGTTTAGTTCAGATAAACATAATTGTTTTCTCAACAGACTCTGAAATTATTATCTTCAGTTTTGTAAATACCAGTCGTTTGGATTGGGCCATACATACTGTACTGTACACCACTCTCTTGATAACTCACTGCTGGTTCAGTTTGTCAAAGATCTGTACATTTTTAGGTTAGTTTGAACTATCAAAAAATATTGAATGAGTTGGACTGTGGGTTTAGCTGAATGATCTATGAGAGACTCCGATAGGCCTACCGGGTCTGAAACACTAAACACAAATATAAATGCAACATGTTAAGTGTTGGTTTCACTAGCTGAAATAAAAGATTCCCAAAATGTTCCATACGCACAAAAAGCTTATTTTTCTCAAATTTTGTGCACAAATTTGTTTACATCCCTGTTAGTGAGCATTTCTCCTTTGCCAAGATAATCAATCCACCTGACAGGTGTGGCATACCAAGAAGCTGATTAAACACCATGATCATTAAACAGGTGCACCTTGTGCTGGGGACAATAAAAGGCCACTCTAATGTGCAGTTTTGTCACACAACACAATGCCACAGATGTCTCAAGTTTTGAGGGAGCGTGCAATTAGAAAGCTGAATGTCCACCGGAGCTGTTTCCAGAGGATTGAGTGTTCATTTCGATACCATAAACCGCCTCCAATGTTGTTTTAGAGAATTTGGTGGTACGTTCAACCGGCCTTACAACCGTAGACCTCGTGTATGGCGTCATGTGGGCGAGCTGTTTGCTAATGTCAATGTTGTGAATAGAGTGCCCCATGGTGGCAGTGGGGTTATGGTATGGTCAGGCTTAAGCTACAGACAACGAATAGAATTGCATTTTATCGATGGCAATTTGAATGCATAGAGATACCATGACGAAGTCCTGAGGCCCATTGTCGTGCCATTCATCCACCGAAATCACCTCATGTTTCAGCATGAAAATTCACGGCTCCATGTCGCAAGGATCTGTACACAATTCCTGGAAGCTGAAAAGGTCCCAGTTCTTCCATGGCCTGCATACTCACCAGGCATGTCACCTATTGA
Organism: Salvelinus fontinalis; assembly: GCF_029448725.1. Taxonomy (NCBI): domain Eukaryota; kingdom Metazoa; phylum Chordata; class Actinopteri; order Salmoniformes; family Salmonidae; genus Salvelinus; species Salvelinus fontinalis. Next base: position 33,225,109 of record NC_074701.1, on the reverse strand, counting down.
GCATGTTTGGGATGCTCTGGATCGACGTGTACGACAGTGTGTTCCAGTTCCCGCCAATATCCAGTAACTTCACACAACCATTGAAGTGCAGTGGGACAACATTCCGTAGACCACAATCAATAGCCTGTGCGAAGGAGATGTGTTGTGCTGCATGAGGCAAATAGTGGTCACACCAGAAACTGATTGGTTTTCTGATCCACGCCCCTACTTTTTTTAAAGTATCTGTGACCAACAGATGTATATCTCTATTCCCAGTCATGTTAAATCCATAAATTATGGCCTAATGAATTTATTTCAATTAACTGATTTATATGAACTGTAACTCAGTAAAATCTTTGTTGCATTTCTGTTTTTGTTCAGTATAATAATAGTTAAATATATGCCATTAAGCAGACCATTTATCCAAAACATCTTACGTTTTCATAAGGGAATCAAATCCACAATCCATGTGTTGCCAGCACCATGCTCTACCAACTGAGACACAAGGGACAAAAAGCCTTTGGTCTCTCCCTTTAAACCAAGGATGACTTGAGGTTGATCCGACCTTCATTAGTGAGACATTGTCTCCTTGTGATTTCTATTGATGTGTCGGGGGGAAAAGACAAATTGAGCCGCCACCTGACCAGAGTCCCAATCGTTTCTGAAAAACACAAACATCTTTGTCTCGCTTTCTCTCTCTCTTTCTCTCTCCTTCTTCACTCTTTCTCCTTGCATCTCCTTCAGTATCTCTGTTTTGGTTTCTCCTTTCTTACCTACCCCCCCATCCCTCTACAAGTCTCGTCTTGTATTTGTTTGTCTGTCTGTGTGAAGAGAGGTGAGGTTCGTGCTCTAGGAGAGAGGAGAGCAACATTAGTGTTTCTGCTTGCCTGTGCAATAGAAGGCGACGGGCGTCAGGGCCTCTGTCAGGCCTGCTCTCCTCTCCTTCCATCCTCCTCCTCTGTGATTGCCGTGGCAGGCAGAGCGGGGAAGACGGGCGGGGATTGAGTGGGGCTCGGCTCTGACAAAGTGCAGGGATTGATGGATGGACAGAGGCAGGAAGTGGATGAGAGGATGGATGAGAGCAGAGGGTGGAGTTTAACACTGGCAAACACAGAGAGACGGAGAGGAATGACCTGCTCGGCTATGCAGCCACTCACAGCCCCACAGCAATTTAGCCTGCTGCAGCTACGCTAACACTAATCTAGTGCCAGAGGACTCTAGTCACAGCTTTTGCACCAGACTGGTCCCCGAGCTGTATAAACAGCTGTGACAGCAGACTATAGACTGGGGCTGTGGTGAGGTGGCAAACACAAGACACACATACCACGTTAACGTAGACTCAAAACCCCCAACAGTAGTAGCGCCGTATGTCTTGTTTGAATACATTTTTTGCATATTTTTGCTTCTAAGGTTAAATATGATCTGTATAAATAAGAAAAAAACAGTACTTTTTGTGTAGGATACATGTAGCTGTAGTGAGTGGTGTGTAGTGTAATTTATAGTGTACTGTGTGTGGCCTGTAGGATGCTTCAGAAATACCCTCTGCATACCTAAGCACCCCTGAAGGAGGAAGAGAGAAGAGGAGAGGAGAAAGGTCCATTAACCTTGTCCTGACCAAACACTTCCTGTGTGTGTGTGTGTGTGTGTGTGTGTGTGTGTGTGTGTGTGTGTGTGTGTGTGTGTGTGTGTGTGTGTGTGTGTGTGTGTGTGTGTGTGTGTGTGTGTGTGTGTGTGTGTGTGTGTGTGTGCGTATTCTCATTAGGTCCCTCTCTGCTCTGCATCACGTGGCGGTGGAGAGCCCAGCTCAGATTAAGACTAATGCCAGCGGCCTCATGAACTGAGATTAGAATCACACTCATTACTCAGGCCCTGGTGACGGAAGCAATTTAGAGCCCCCATTTCTACACTACAAGAGCAGGGCAAGCCCCCTTGTCACAGGAGGGGAGGCGGAACACACACACACACACTAGTCCCTCATCATGTCCTCCAAGGACAGCTGAAGGCCTGCAGATCCTTAGTGACTTCATTGACTGAATCTCTCATCTGGCTTCTAATGTATTTAACCCTGGAGGAGACCAGGCAAGGTACCCCCACTACTACACACTGCTCCAATAGGAAGGAATACAATTACAAGGACTTGGTTTGCGTCCCAAATGGCACCCTATTTGTAATGTAGTGCACTACTTTCGACGAGGGCCCATAGGGCTCTGTTTAAAAGTAGTGCATTATGTAGGGAATAGGATGTCATTTGGGACTCCTGTAGAATGAACAGTATTTACAATGCGTCCCTTCTGAGGAGCTGTTGGACTGTTGTTTCTCACCTCTAGATTTGAGATGATGTTGAAAGACAGAGAGGAGAGAGAAAAAGCCCACGTTGACTCCACTGCAGCCCTCTGTAAAGATTAGACGGTCAATACATGTCAGCTGTGTGACACTGGCCCTTATTTACAGAGGGAGAGAGGTGTGTGTGTCTCGCTTTTTCCTTTCTCAGCAGCATTGATTTACAGAGGTGTGTGTTTGTGACTCCTTCTCCCACACCCCAGTGACAGTGGTCCAGGAGAATGCCAGTCAGAGCCATGATGGTCAGGGCCGCCCGCCTGTCACTCACTAATGACTGATTGGCCCATCAATTAGCACCTGTCACCATGGCAACTCTCCTTCTAATGAGGGAGCAGGGCTGAGGTGGTTGGGGCCGGGTGAAAGAACTAACCGAATGTTCCTTTGTTTCCTGAAAGCTGGATAGGATCACATTTTAAGTTGTTTGTAGTGGAATAAGTGTGTTTGATATAAATAAATATATCAATTGATTGATATATTGGTGGTGTGCTTGCATGCGAGCGTATGTGTGGGTGTACACTACATGACCAAAAGTATGTGTACACCTGCTCATCAAACATCTCTTTCCAAAATCATGGGCATTAATATGGAGTTGGTCCCACCTTTGCTACTATAACAACCTCCACTCTTCTGGGAAAGCTTTCTACTCAATTTTGTAAGATTGCCACAAGAGCATTAGTGAGGTTGGGCACTGATGTTGGGTGATTAGGCCTGGCTCGCACTCGGCATTCTAATTCATCCCAAAGGTGTTTGATGGGGTTGAGGTTAGGGCTCTGTACAGGCCAGTCAAGTTCTTTCACACAGATCTCAACAAACCATTTCTATATGGACCTCGCTTTGTGCATGTGGGCATTGTCATGTAGTGTTAACATTTCCCTTCACTGGAACTAAGCGATCTAGCTCGAACCATAAAAAACTGCCACAGACCATTATTCCTCCTCTACCAAACTTTACAGTTGGCACTATGCATTCAGGCAGGTAGCGTTCTCCTGGCATCCGCCAAACCCAGATTAGTCCGTCAGACTGCCAGATGGTGAAGCGTGATTCATCACTCCAGAGAACGCATTTCCGCTGCTCCAGAGTCCAATAGCAGCGAGCTATACACACTCCAGCCTAGGCTTGGCATTGCACATGGGGATCTTAGGCTTGTGTGCAGCTGCTTGGCCATGGAAACCCATTTCATGAAGCTCCCAACTAACAGTTCTTGTGCTGACGTTGCTTTCATATGCAGTTTGGAACTCTGTAGTGAGTGTTGCATATGAGGACAGACGATTTGTACGTGCTTGGCGATCCAGCACTTGGCGGTCTCGCTCTGTGAAGTGGTAGTGGCCTACCACTTCTTGGCTGAGCCGTTGTTGCTCCTAGACGTTTCCACTTCACAATAACAGCACTTACAGTTGACTGGGGCAGCTCTAGCAGTGCAGCAATTTGACGAACTGACTTGTTGGAAAGGTGGCATCATATGATGGTGCCGGGTTGAAAGTCACTGAGCTCTTCATTAAGGCCATTCTACTGCCACTGTTTATCTATGGAGATTGTATGGCTGTGTGCTCAATTTTATACACCTGTTGAATCTACTAGCCGAATCCACTAATTTGAAAGGGTGTTTACATACTTTTGTATATATAGTCTATGTGTTCATATTGTAACGCTATTCGTCTTCGGATGAAGAGTAGTCATCGGACCAAAGTGCAGCGTGGCAAGTGTTCATGTTATTTTTATTAGAACAGAAACACTAAACAAAATAACAAAGAGAGTGAAACGAAAACGAAACAGTCCTGAAAGGTGCAGCAACACAAAACAGAAAATAACTACCCACAAAACCAGCATAGAAAATGGCAACCTAAATAGGCTCCCCAATCAGAGACAACGATAAACAGCTGTCTCTGATTGGGAACCCACTCAGGCCACCATAAACCTACAACCCCTAGACAATACAAAATCCCCATAGATAAACAAAAACTCTAGACTAGACAATACCAAAACTAAACAAACCACCCTTGTCACACCCTGACCTAACCAAAGAATAAAGAAAACAAAATATAACTAAAGTCAGGGCGTGACACATATGTGCATACGATTTGTTTCTTTGTAGCAAGGCATGTACAGTATGTATTTAGCCTCTTGTACATACCATATCATTTCCTTCTTATAGAGCATTGACCTTGGTGCTGGTATTTGACAGAGGCAAGGGAAGGTATAATAGGATTTATAAACTGGGTGGTTCGAGCTCTGAATGCTGATTGGCTGAACACCATGGGTATACCACGGGTGTGACAATTATATATTTTTTTCACTGCTGTAATTTACTTCCGCGTTGCGTCGTGCCTAAGAAAAGCCCTTAGCCGTGGTGTATTGGCAATATACCAAACCCCCTCTGGCCTTATTGCTTAAATATAAGATATGAATGAGTTGAGGCAGGTGAGCTGTGAGGAGCCATGGCTCTGCTAGTATTTCTATAAACAATGCTATATGCACTGTGTCACCTGGGTAGATGTGAGTATGGGGAAATAAACTACAACGCTACAATCAGTATTTGACAGTTGGAAAAATTCAAACATTAATTAGCATGAATTTGAAAATGCATATCATCCACCATCTTGAATCCAGGAAATATGATGACAGATAGCCGTCCCTCTCTTGTTTGAACCGGAAATAGCACATTGACTGACTGATATCCTGTTAAGACAGAGCTCTATTTCAACCTCCCCACTGTGCCGCTTTCTCTGTATACTGTATCTCTCTCCCTTCTCTCTCCTCTCCTCCCTCCCTCCCTCTCTCTTTATCTCTCCTCCCTCCCTCCCTCTCTTTATCTCTCCTCCCTCCCTCCCTCTCTCTCTTTATCTCTCCTCCCTCCCTCCCTCCCTCTCTCTACTGTATCTCTCTCCCTTCTCTCTCCTCTCCGCTCTCCCTCCCTCTCTCTCTTTATCTCTCCTCCCTCCCTCCCTCTCTTTCTATCTATCTCTCTCTCTCTCTCTCTCTCTCTCTCTCTGTCTCTGTCTCTGTGTTTCTCTGTCTGTATGGATTCTCAGAGTGCTGAGGACTGATTGTCAATCATTAATTTATAAACCTGACAGTCAACAAATGGATCTGGTCATTGAAGGAGTCAGGCTTTTTGTCTCTCTCCAGTGCTGGTGAGAAATCATAACGTCTTCCCATCTTCCCTTGCTCTCCCTCCTCTTCCCTTTCCCTCCCTCCCTCCCTCCCTCCCTCCCTCCTCTCTTTTTAACAAATGGGCATTAACAGGCCATGAAATAATCAATGCTGAGGATCCATCTTGGAGCCTGTCGATATGTTAATGAGCACGTCATTGTTATGGCTACACTGCCATAAATCACTCTCCTTTTACCCTGAACGCTCATCAGCTGCTGCTGCTGCTGCTGCAAACCCCAGGCCAGGAATAAAGCACTGTCTTTTAACGATTAATGTCCAAACATTCTGCCGCCCCGCACCTTGATTGTTTTCAGATGCCAAAAAAGTTGGACGGATTGTAAATCAATAAAACAATAAGACAAAGTGTTTTAATAAAAGGAGAGGTGGGGAGTAAATCACGCTGCCCACTCCTCCATTCAGCACTGCTTCCTGGGTAAAGAATAATTGGATACCTGCCTGCTATCCAGGAGTCATTTTTAAGGTTATAAATGGCTGTGTGGACCCAGTGTGAGGAGCAGATTTTTCAAGTGGACCTATTTTGTGTAACACACTGAATGGGTCCCAGCAAAGGAAGAAAGAGGTAGTAGCCATGTATTCCAATTTGAGAAATGGAAGAAAAATATACAATTTAACAATTTGTATGATTGAAATTGTTTGGTAGCTATAAAGTGCCTTCGGAAAGTATTCAGACCCCTTGACATTTTCCAAATGTTACGTATCAGCCTTATTCTAAAATTGATTAAATAAATAAAAATCCTCAGCAATCAACACACAATACCCCATAATGACAAAGCAAAAACAGGTTTTTAGAAATGTTTGCAAATTTACCAAATATAAAAAACAGATATACCTTACTTACATAAGTATTCAGACCCTTTGCTATGAAACTCGAAATTGAGCTCAGGTGCATCCTGTTTCCATTGATCATCCTTGAGATGTTTCTACAATTTGATTGGAGCCCACCTGTGATAAATTCAATTGATTGGACATGTTTTGGAAAGACACACAACTGTCTAAATAAGGTCCCACAGTTGACACTAGATGTCAGAGCAAAAACCAAGCCATGAGGTTTGAGGAATTGTTCATAGAGCTACGAGACAGGATTGTGTCGAGGCACAGATCTGGTGAAGGGTACCAAATAATGTCTGCAGCATTGAAGGTCCCTGAGAACAGTGCCCTCCATCATTCTTAAATGGAAGAAGTTTGAAACCAGCAAGACTCTTCCTAGAGTTAGCCGCCCAGCCAAACTGAGAAATCTGGGGAGAAGGGCCTTGGTCAGGGAGGTGACCAAGAACCCGATGGTCACTCTGACAGAGCTCTAGATTTCTTCTGTGGAGATGGGAGAACCTTCCAGAAGGACAACCATCTCTGCAGCACTCCAACAATCAAGCCTTTATAATAGTGGCCAGACGGAAGCCACTCCTCAGTAAAAGGCACATGACAGACCGCTTGGAGTATGCCAAAAGGCACCTAAAGGACTCTCAGACCATGAGAAACCAGATTTTCTGGTCTAATGAAACCAAGATTGAACTCTTTGGCCTGAATGCAAAGTGTAATGTCTGGAGGAAACCTGGCACCATCCCTATGGTGAAGCATGGTGGTGGCAGCATCATGCTGTGGGGATGTTTTTCAGTGGCAGGGACTGGGAGACTAGCCAGGATCGAGGCAAAGATGAACGGGGGGGGGGGGGGGGGCTAAGTACAGAGATCCTTGATGAAAACCTGCTCCAGAGCACTCAGGACCTCAGAATGGGGCGAAGGTTCCCCTTCCAGCAGGACAACGACCCTAGGCACACAGCCAAGACAACGCAGTAGGGGCTTCGGGACAAGTCTCTGAATGTCCTTGAGTGGCGCAGCCAGAACCCAGACTTGAACCCAATCTAATATCTCTGGAGAGACCTGAAATTAGCTGTGCAGCAATGCTCTCCATCCATCCTGACAGAGCTTGAGAGGAAGAATGGGAGAAACTCCCCAAATACAGATGTGCCAATCTTGTAGCGTCATACCCCAAAATACTTGAGGGTGTAGTCGCTGCCAAAGGGGCTTCAACAAAGTACTGAGTAAAGGGTCTGAATACAGTGGTTGCTCCACTAAAAGTTTTGTGATTATACTGCGGTACTTAGAGGTAATTTGTGGTTTAGTACGGTACCCTGCGTCACCACTTCATTGATCCAGACCAGCACAAGGGGGAGTTAGAGCACTGATTATGCTTTTGGTTCTTACTGTGTCTCTACCTGACAATGAATTGGCGACATAAACCTACATATAAACTGATAATTGTGCACGACCTCAGTATTACTTACTAAAACTGTTGTTACACTGAGGTTTTTATTATTTGATATTGTTAGGATTATTTTGCTCTTACTGTTGTACTGTAGCCCACTCCCGAACGGTCACGTTGTACAGCACCTGAGTGTTGCAACGGTCTAAGACACTGCATAGCAGTGCAAGCTGTGTTGCTACAGATGCTGGTCCAATACCCGTGCCGACCTCAACTGTAGCTTTGACTGTAGATTTTTGATTTCTCTCCCTCTAAAATAACAAACTGGCTTTATTTACAAATTAGTACCAATGTCTCACCCCATGTTCAAGAATGTCCGTTTTCTCGCTCATTTTACGTTATTTGAAAACTAAATAATCTCCAAAATATTGTTATATTTTAAACAAAGCGATTATTATTAGTATTATTATTATTAAGTTTTAATTATATAAAAGCCCCTTCGATATTCTCACTGATATATTATTAACCCAGTTATTAGCAGGACAATTTATATTGGTCATATTGGTCATGGCTCCCGAGTGGCGCACAGTGGGATTGCCTTGCAATTCTCCAGCTGTATCCACTGAAACAGTGGTGGGCACATGAGGTTCAAGGCACGAGGGCAGGGAGCACGGGATGGGCCACTTAGCAGGACAATAGACTCTTTATAGCCTTGCTAGTGTAGTTGTGAACATCCCCCACTACCTGCAAAAAATGACATTGCGACTAAAGAGACAGACGAAATGGACATTGTTTTCATCAAGCCAGATTCTTTCAATGGTGCTACCCGTCGGGGAATTGAACCCTGGTCTCCCGCGTGAACCAGGAATTGAACCCTGGTCTTTACACGGGATCGCTAAATTGCCCAGTACTGCAGCCTACTCCCGACCATCACGTTGTACAGCGCCATATTTTCAGATGTTCGTTTTTCTTGGAATAGACACACCATAATATTAAGCAAATTAATTAAGCAAAATTTCTTAAAATCAGTCCCATATGCTATGCTCTTACAATTTTTTTATTTTTATTCTCTAGTACAGTCACTATTGAAGTCTGTCAAATGCTTCTCAAAGATGCCCTCTGGTGGTCAAACTAGCACTTAACTCACTTTAACTCACACAAACTAGCACCATTAACTCACTTTAATGGATATGATGGCTGACACTTAAATAACGTGCCATAGAAGCTGTGCTGCAGTACGCTGCAACTTTTACAGGACAAACCACTGAACTTATGTAACTGTCATATTTCATTTGTATTTTATTTTTATTAGCAAACATTTCTAAAAACATGTTTTTGCTTTGTCATTATTGGTTATTGTGTGTAGATTGATCAGGGAAAACAAAGAATTTAATACATTTTAGATTAAGGCCATAACGTACATTTTTTGGGGAAAAGTCAATGGACCTGAATACTTTCCGAAAGCATTATATATTCCATTTTGAGAAACGAGAGAAAATAATATAAACCATGAAATAAAAATACTGTCAATGTGTTCCATTTTCTTTTCCGCCTTATTGTTGTTAGTGTGTAAATATGATTAAAAGTAACTTATGACCTATGCACAATGTGGTCAGAAATGGACTCCTGAAGTTCCTTTGAATGTACATCTCCTCCATACGGTGTGATTGGCAGCTCTGTGACAGAGAGACAGATAAAGTGCTATCCTGCCGACATGGTTTGATTAAGGAAAAGAAAACACTGTTTGCGTCTCAAGTAGTTTACTACTTTTGTATGATCTCTGCTCAAAAGTAGTATACTACATAGGGAATAGGGTGCATTTTGGGACAGAAACAATACCTGCCTGCAGTACAGTTGATTGGTTAGTCTCCTTGTAACAATCTAGCTGCTGTTATGGTTATAGCGGCTCAATGCTGTAGTAAAAATGGAACATGACAGTGGAGTGATTTATGCTCGGCATGTTTTCTGAACCTTGGATATTGGATTGTTTGTCAGACCATATCGCTTTGATTACTGCAGAGTGGGGGGGCTGATAAAAACATCTTGATGGTTTTTTATGCATCTTCACAGTATGCAAAACAATTTTATGCGTTGTAGCAGATACTTTATATGATAGGACTACTTGAACACTCAACTGGATGTGTGTGTGTAGAGGGTGAGGGTGTGTGTGTGTGTGTGTGTACTCATTTATGCATGCATGCAAAGTACGTGCACACACGCATAGTGTCTGTGAGGGGACTTAGGTGTTTGAAGGTACTTAAACTTACATATGGAGTATAGTTTATCCAAGGACAAAGAGAGAGCCGGTATGACTGAGTGTATTTCATGTTTATGACATCTCATGGCATGGGAGTTCTCCATGAGGGGATGATTTTGACGTTCTACAGGATACATAGTCTTGCACTGCACTTAGATTCACCAGGAGGCCCTGGCTAGAACATGAACAACTTTTAACTGAAGGCTCAGCACTCTGTGTTTATACATTCTATGATGTTCCTAAAGACAAAATACCATAAACATGGATTGTGTGCGAAATTACATCTGTCATATCTCTTTTCTAGGCCCACACATGCATTTGCATACTCGCACAGACCAGTGGAGGCGCCTTAGAGGAGGAAGGGGAGGACCATCCTACTTAGTGAATTTTATACAAATAAAAATAGGGATTTTTTTTCAGATAAAACTATACTAAATATATTCACATCACCTAATAACTGATTAAAACACACTGTTTTGCAATAAAGGTCTACAGTAGCCTTTCGCAACACCCGCAGTAACATCTGCTAAGTATGTGTATGTAACCAATACAAATACATTTTTATTTTATTTTGTTTAAAGGTCTACAGTAGCCTTAACAGCCCTCTGTAGGGTAGCACCATGGTGTAGCCGGAGGACAGCTATTTTCCATCCTCCTTTCGGCACATTGACTTCCATACAACACCTAGGAGGCTCATGTTTCTCACCCCCTTCCGTAGACTTACAAAGTAATTATGACGAATTCCGGAGGACGTCCTCCAACCTATCAGAGCTCTTGCAGCAGGAACTGACATGTTGTACTTCCAATCAAAGGATCAGAGAATTAATCTAGAACTGAAAGCATAAGCTACAACTAGCTAGCACTGCAGTGCATAAAATGTAGTGAGTAGTTGACTCAAAGAGAGAAAGACAATAGTTGAACAGTTTTGAACAAATTCATTTCTTAAACGTATGAGAAGCATCAGAGAGAGATATATTTTGTTGTATTTTTTTCCTCTTTCACTTATTTAGCTAGCTAATGTAGCTAATTTAGCCTACTCAACAACCTGACTCAGAGAGGAATGCTATTTATATTAGCTAACTGGCTAAGGCTATCCGACATTCCAACTCGTCCAAGTCAAGTTAAGCTTTCGGTTGTATTAATTTATTGCCACTGGGGCCCGCCTGTGTAACTGCTAAACTGCTTGCTATACACTACTGCGAGATTGTACACATTGATTGGATTTTGGGTTTACTAGCGCATTAGTTGTAGTAACTATGTAGCCCAAAGGCCAGCAGATGGCGATATTGGTCTGCTATTGATGATTTCATCTTACCGTCCAAACGCATTGAATGCAACCGGCAATACACTCGTATCCCCCGTGGACCAGTTCGTACCTAAACCATTCTCCATTCAGGCTACAAAGGCGTCGATTTCCTCCTTAACTAGAGGAAATATGCGTACTTTCTTAATCAAACACCATTTTCCACCACCATGCCAGTTCCTGATGTTGCACCCTGTGTTCAGCCAGGGGTTAACAACAGACTACTGCAACCTGATTGGCGATACGCAATATCCCTAGGCATTAGCCACTCTAGCATGGTAGTGGAAAATAGTGTTTCATAAAGAAAGTATGCATATTTTCCATATTTTGGGGGGCGGGGTTGAGGTGATGAGGAGGATTATTTAAGATACTGTTTGAAGAGGTAGCTGTTCAGATGTTTTCAGAAGATCGGCAGGGCTCTGCTGTCCTAGCTTCAGGGGGAAGCTGGTTTCACCATTGGGGTGCCAGGACAGAGAAGAGCTTGGACTGGAAGTCAGTGGAGTGTGCGGAGGAGCGGGGTGAAAGGTTGAAAGCCAGGTGCGCTGCAGCATTCTGGATAAGTTGCAGGGGTTTGATGGCACAAGCGGTGCCAACAGCAAGTTTCAGTAGTCCAGATGGGAGAGGACAAGTGCCTGGATTAGGACCTACGGTGCTTCCTATGTGAGGTTGGGTCGTACTCTACGGTTGTTGTAGAGCATGAACCCGCAGGAGCGAGTCACTGCTTTGATGTTTTCGGAGAACGACAGGGTGTTTTCAAGGATCACGCCAATGTTCTTTGCACTCTGGGAGAGCGACACTGTGGATTGTCAACTGTGATGGAGATGTCTTTGAGCGGGTAGGCCTTCCCGGGAGGAAGAGCAAGCTCTGTCTTGTCTGGGTTGAGCTTGAGGTGATGGGCCGACATCCAAGTTGAGATATTTGACAGGCACTCAGAGATGCATGTCGCCACCTGGGTGGTAGAAGGGTGGAAGGTGAAAAGTAGTTGAGCATCATCTGCCTAGCAATGATAGGAGAGACCATGTGAGGATATGAACCGGTCCATGGGGGATACGAGTGTATTGCCGGCCGCATGCAATGTGTTTAGACGGTAAGATGGTAACGACTCTCGCCATCAGCCGGCCTTTAGGCTAGTAGCTATGTTGGCTGTGACGTTAGCTAATATGGTGGCAACAATGTAGGCTGTGTGTAGTGGTTATGGTATGAAGGTTTGGCTTGTAGAGGTTTTCTCACCTGGTCAGACAGCTGTTGTGTTGTGCACTGAAGTCCACAAGCGAAGGGAAAAGGTGGGAGGAGGAGAGCAGGTAGATGTGATGATGCTGATTGTCTGGCTGCTCTGAAAGTTAACTGTGTGTGCTGGGGATCAGGGTGTATTCATTCCGCCAATTCTGTTGCAAAACATTTCTTCAAAGGAAGCAAATGGAACAAAACGGGGATGGACCTACCTGAATTTGTCCATGAGAAACTCTCGTGTTTGGATTAAAGGTTACAGATCAGATGCAGGCAAGAGTGTGTATTGAATGTGTCACTGTCTGTCACCTTGATTACTCCAATTTGTCTCTTGACCTGTGCACCTACATTGTAAACTTTAATTTGTAGGCTAGATTGTTGCAACCTCATGATGGGTATAGGGCAAATTCTAGTATCATGTAGAGCCTAAACCTATCAATGTCACATTGAGCTGGGTGAATGGAATTTGAATGATATCCAATATGCTTCAATAGAAATAAGGCCAGGCTCATAAAAAAACCCTTGCCCTAATTGTAACTGTAACACTAAACCTAACCCTTAAGCCTAAAATAGCCGGCGAAATGTCCCCACTTGCCCAAATTGTCCTTGTTTTACTATCCTTGTGAGGACTTCTGGTCTCCACAAGGATAGTAAAACCACACACACACACACACTTTCTCTCCCTATTAGTCTCTCCCCAATCAGTTGTTGTTTAACCTTTTGAATGAGGTTTTCTCTACCTACCTATGGCAGTGCTATGATAGAGTAGTCTACACTATCTGTCCAATGACCTTGGCATATTATATCCAGCTAGGCCTGTACATCACACACTAGCCTGTATCTGTATTGCATCCTATTCCCTATTTAGTGCACTACTTTTGACCTGTGCCCATAGAGCTCTGTTCAAAAGTAGTGCTCTATAATAGGGAATAGGGTGCCCTTTGGGATGCAGCCTAGCTCTCAGGGGTGTTTTTATGAGCTACCCTTGGACATCCAGGAGATGATGAGTCGTAAATCTGAGGGTTTATAGCAATGCTAGCAAATTGAATACTATCCACATCACTGCTCTCACCTACATGGCCCTAACTTTTCACAATATTGTCAAGTTAACCTGCGAGGCAGCTGCTCGGTCTTAATAGCAGAACACCATTTAAACGTGTGTACTACAACATCGTAGTCCCTGGTGGAATAGGGATAAAGGCGGCCGTGTTTTGAGCGCCTGTTCCTTTAGTTGTTTCTATTGTGAGCTTTTACCAGGAGTCTGGCAATGGCTAACACGACCAGGTTCACTGTTGGAAGGCGAACGGACAAGCCAACTGCTATGGATCTCCTCACACGTTCCCCTTAATTGTGACGTTGTACAGAAGGAAAACACAGTGTTTATCCTTCCCCGCTCTCTCACTAAGACACCCTAGCAGACACTGCAGAGCTGGGCTGCTGCATACAAAATACCACCCTATATAGTGAACTACTTTTGACCAGGTTCCATAGAGCTTTGGTCAAAGGTAGTGCACTTCATAGGGGATAGGGTATCATTTAGGATACATACCTCCGTCAGGAATCCTGCCCATAGTTTACACAAGCAGATAGCAACTAAAAGCATTAGTCGGTATCCTAATATATTTACAGGAACTGAATTTACTTCAGCGTCTGACAGCCTTGGATTCCTGCAGCCTCCATCGAGGCTAAATCATGTTTGCGATAGTGCAGCTCAATGTTTTTTTTCTCTCCCCTCTCAGTGTTAAGTATTATAATGATGAATATTCTTTCTCTGGTTCATGCCAGCGCAAGGCGGACATAACAGCAGTTATTTAAGTTTTCCAAAATAAATAGTGAATATTTCAATGGAGACAGATAGCAGAGACGGGGCCTGGGAAATAGCAGAGCTTGACTTGTGGAAGTTGCCATTCTAAATAGTTTTTGTTCCCAAGACAAGGAACATTAACTCCAGATGACAAAACAAGTAAATAATATATCAGTCGGCTGCAATATATGCCACGAGCCTAGGAACCAAATGGGGAAATGACATCTCTTTAATTCATCTATCAATCTACCATCCTTCCATCCATCCATCCACCTATCCATCTATAACCATCCATCCGTCCACCTATCCATCTATAACCATCCATCCATGTCAAATGTTCAACTGTATTCCCCATAGTTCTTCCCCTCATGTCTGTGTTTGTTAAGCTGCTCACGAACAGAGCCTTAGCATCATGCTGCTAGACAGGATTCATTACATTACAACACAACATACACTTTCATTAGACAGGGTTGCCACTTATCAAGATCTTTATTAGCAGGTTTAGAGAGTAGGGTTTACTTGCTCAACAGACACAGACCTGGCAACATTGTATTGTAGACATGCTTCATGCTTTTCTTATGATTAAAATAAAGGGACATTCTGACTATTTAGTTCAATAGATGAAGTTATTTCATGAACGATGTTAAAAGGAAGAATGATATTGAACTTTGTACTAGTTGCACTGATCTGTATTTGACCCCAGTTGCATTGTGGTAGATGACTCCAATAGTATTTGTTGTGAACAGGGATAATGCCTGTTCCTCTGCGGGGCGCTGCTTAATACACGCTGAATCTCATCTCCACGATGACAAAGACCTGATATCATTTCTCTATCAACACCGTTTTGTATTCCACGTCCCCAGTGGCCCCAAACTCCTCTCCCGGCATATCCATGAGGTCATCGGCCTAATGATTTGTTAAAGAGTGTTTTGAAATTGCAGATCATTTTCATCTGTATGATATTAATGAGCAGATAGGCTTATTAGGCCTTCTGGGATTCCTTGTTGATGGGACCAATCAGGGAGGAGTGAAAAATGATTTCACACGCTCAGCAGGAGTTGTCGGATTGGCCCGTTGTGTTGCGGGCATCATTTAGTTCTCATTGTTCTCATTGGTGAAGCTGCTTGATGGCACAGTGGTTCAGTGTCGCCAATGATTATTGGAGGAATTGGTGCGGTGGTTGTTGTTGTGGTGGTACGCTTAATGCTAATTAGCCTTCCTGTAGGATAATTAGAGGCTCTCGCTAGACAGACCAATTTAACTAGAACCACACTACGCTGTTTTTGTTTAAAAGCCCTGCTCCACAAGCTCCTGACTTACCTAACTTCACTGTTAAGATTTAAAATGACAAGTTACCAAACCTGTTCACAGGGTTGGTTAACTCTGGAGACTCCTTTGGTGTCTAGATAGTTAGATAAGTCAGCCTTTAGTTTTCTGCTCCACATGTTTGGAAGGAATGATCTCCAAATTACATTTGGAATAGATGTGCGTTAGTGTCCCTATGGCAGTTCAGGCAGAGGATAGAGGATTTTTAAAATGAAGAATGTTAGTTTTAGTTTATTGTGTTTTGTGTCTATTGTGTATAATAATGTGTGTCTGTTCAATGTGTTTTATAAGTTTTGTTTTGTATTAGATTTCTGATGTATTCTATATGTAGGGCTCCCTCGTAAAAGAGACTCTGGTCTCAATGGTGACTCCCATTAACACACAGTATATATAAAACACACACACACACACACACACACACCACACACCACACACCACACACCACACACACACACCACACACACACACACACAAAAATATGGGGGTGAAAACAAGTGTTTATCACCCCTTTGTTGTAAGGGACATTGGGCAATATGTTTGTCAAATTACTATTATTGGAGACATAATGTGTTGTAACCAGGATTTATTGGAGACATAATGTGTTGTAATAGGACTTTTATTGGAGACATAATGTGTTGTAATTGTCACACCCTGACCATAGTTTGCATTGTAGGTTTCTATGTTTTGTTTGGTCAGGGTGTGATATGAGTGGGCATTCTATGTTGTTTGTCTGTTTCTATGTGTTTGGCCTGATATGGTTCTCAATCAGAGGCTGGTGTTAGTCGTTGTCTCTGATTGGGAGCCATATTTAGGTAGCCTGTTTTGTCTTTGTGGGTTGTGGGTGATTGTTCCTGTTTCTGTATTGTTACCATACGGGGCTGTTTCGTTTTCGTTCGATCATTTTATTGTTTTTGTTCAGTGTTTCTATTTGCTTTATTAAAGTATGGAAACTTACCACACTCCGCATTGGTCCTCCGATCCTTCCTACTATTCCTCCTCTTCTGAGGAGGAAGACGAGCGTTACAGTAATAGGACTTTTATTGGAGACATAATGTGTTGTAATAGGACTTTTATTCGAGATATAATGCGTTGTAATCTGACTATTATTGGAGACATAATGTGTTGTAATAGGACTATTATTGGAGACATAATGTGTTGTAATAGGACTATTATTGGAGACATAATGTGTTCTAATAGGACTTTTATTGGAGACATAATGTGTTGTAATCTGATTTATTGGAGACATAATGTGTTGTAATAGGACTTTTATTGGAGACATAATGTGTTGTATTAGGACTTTTATTGGAGACATAATGTGTTGTAATCTGACTATTATTGTAGACATAATGCGTTGTAATCTGACTTTTATTGGAGACATAATGTGTTGTAATCTGATTTATTGGAGACATAATGTGTTGTAATAGGACTATTATTGGAGACATAATGTGTTGTAATAGGACTATTATTGGAGACATAATGTGTTCTAATAGGACTTTTATTGGAGACATAATGTGTTGTAATCTGATTTATTGGAGACATAATGTGTTGTAATAGGACTTTTATTGGAGACATAATGTGTTGTATTAGGACTTTTATTGGAGACATAATGTGTTGTAATCTGACTATTATTGTAGACATAATGCGTTGTAATCTGACTTTTATTGGAGACATAATGTGTTGTAATCTGACTATTATTGTAGACATAATGCGTTGTAATCTGACTTTTATTGGAGACATAATGTGTTGCAATAGGACTTTTATTGGAGACATAATGTGTTGTAATCTGTTAAGGTTTGCTGTCTTGTTTTAAGGTTAAGGTCTGCTGTCTTGTCTTAAGGTTAAGGTCTGCTGTCTTGTCTTAAGGTTAAGGTCTGCTGTCTTGTCTTAAGGTTAAGGTCTGCTGTCTTGTCTTAAGGTTAAGGTTTGCTGTTTTGATTGCCAAGAGTGTGCAAAGCTGTCATCAATGCAAAATGTGGCTAGTTTGTAGAATCTCAAATATAAAATACATTTTGATTTGTTTAACACTTATTTTGGTTACTACATGATTCCATATGTGTTATTTCATGTCTTCACTATTATTCTACAATGTAGAAAATAGTAAAAAATAAAGAAAAACCCCAGAATGAGTAGGTGTGTGCAAACTTTTGACTGGTACTGTAGATACAGAAAGTAAACAGCATAGTTGATCAATTTCCACAACAACTAAGTGTGTTGACACGTGATACTCAACTTCTCCGCTGTAACGGTGCCCTGGCTTCCACGCTGTGAACAGCGTGAAGTGAACCCGTGCACGTGCGCCGATACTGTGTGTGTCTGTGTGAGAGCAAAGTTTTGGATCACGCTCATCTCAATATCTGCTGTGCTGCTTGTGGCAATGTTATTTTGTCTGCCTTTAATGCATGGGATCAATGTGTTTCAGTCATGAATGTGATGTGACTTTATGTCCAGAATTAGTATCACAATTTCAGTCATGTGATGTTGCTGGTTCCTACATTAAAGTAGCCATGTTCTTTACTTGGTACCATTAAGTCAGTCTTGTCCACAGCTCCAACCTCTTGTGCACAGCTAGTTATCTTTATTTAGCTTGGCAAATGGAGGCGGATGAAGGTCACCATAAAATGGCTGCCACAGAATGGTGTGTCTTACTAGTTTCCTGTCCAAACTGGCCATCCACATTAGTCAAACTGCCACTGTGTGAAAGAGGGGGGGAGGGAGAGAGAGATTGCTGTTGAACTAAGATGTATGGTAATACATCTATTATTTACACAGGCATTAGGGAGTTTTGTTGTTGTCCCAGCACACCGCTAGCTAGGCCTGGGCTGCATACGACTGCATGCAGAACACTTTATCATGTTTTTACCCCATTAATATTTAAAAACGTCAATGACTTGCCATATACGAACTTCATATGCTGGGGGGATGGTGGAGGGAAAATATGCATTAAAATTAATTTTATTTTCTGTGAGAGTGTCGGGAAATCAATTAATCTTGATGTATGATTTAATGCAGGGTAGGAGAGGCAAGAGGAATTGATACAGCTGTTCTGGTTGGAGGGGCTATATATTATAGTTGGTGTGTTTGACAGCTTCTGACGGAAAGAGCTGAGGAATATCAGACAGGTGAGCCAACTGGAAAAAATTATTGGAGGATACAAACTGTTTCCAGGGACTGGTATAAACCATCCCGTTAACCGAACAGGAAAAACACTTTTTTTCCCTTTTTTTTCTCCGCCTGTTCACCTCTCCACCTACCGCCAAAATTTGTCAATATTTATGGTGTCCCCTCTTTGTAGAACATCTTGTTCGTTTAAATATCTAGTCATATGCTTGTGTCCGTCTGGCTGTAATTTATTTTGTTGTGGCCATTTTTGGGAGAATTGAGATTTAGCACCCGTCAGATGAATGTGCCAGGTAATATAACACTACTGGAGAGAGTGACACAACTATTTACTGACCGCTTTAAAGGTTTGTAACTTGTCACAGTTTGCAACCTGTTGTCTCTCTCGCTGTGTCCAGGGCTGTAAATAGAAAACTGTGTGGATAAATGATGACTCTTTCTGAGGGGGTTCTATTAAGCACTGCAGTAACCTTAACCAAAACCAACCCTACTCACATGCAACCCAGTTTACATAACAGAATTATGGTTTAACATTTTACAAGCTGCAGTATTAATCTCTCTCCATATTGCTTTATCAGAGGTTATGTTTTGATGTCATTCTTTATTGTCACATTATGACATTAATTGAACACGAAACTCAACCTATACAACCAAATGACAGGCAGAAAAAGTTTGATATTTTAATATTATTCACATGAATAGTATATACAGAATATTATATACAGTAGTTTATATTCCAGCATATCGCTGAGAAACGCAATGTTGATGTTAAATTACAGTTCCGTGAGAACTTTTCACAGAGTGCCATGATGCTATTCCAAAGTATTGGAAGTCAAACATGTCACCCACTTACTAGGAGATGAATGGCCGATCGGCCAGTAGAGGCTGCTGCTGCTGATGAGTGACAACTGAGATGTGTCGTGTCACTTTCCAGCTATGTGTCTGTCAGGAGGGAGTGTCTGTCAGGAGGGAGTGTCTGTCAGGAGGGAGTGTCTGTCAGGAGGGAGTGTCTGTCAGGAGGGAGTGTCTGTCAGGAGGGAGTGTCTGTCAGGAGGGAGTGTCTGTCAGGAGGGAGTGTCTGTCAGGAGGGAGTGTCTGTCAGGAGGGAGTGTCTGTCAGGAGGGAGTGTCTGTCAGGAGGGAGTGTCTGTCAGGAGGGAGTGTCTGTCAGGAGGGAGTGTCTGTCAGGAGGGAGTGTCTGTCGGTGGCAAAACAGTTGGCTCCTTTCACTCAGACAGACAGACAGACAGACAGACAGACCCTGTGTGAGTGTCTCTTCCTCAACAGCTGACCATATGGTTCTGTACCTCAGAGAGTGAAAGGGATAGAGACGGGGCAGAGAGAGCAACATAGATGGTGGGAGAGAGAGTTCCTCTCTAGCTACCCAGCTAGTTGGCACCAGTGCCCCTCTCTGCCAAGGAGAGGCCTGTGTTCCACTGCACTATACATTCCATTCCATTTATGAACATATTTCAGTGGTCAACAAGACTAGTAATCAACAATCAGTTAAACATCTGTTACTGTCTATTAATAAACGCTTCGTCGCAGATTTACTGCGGGGACGACGGCTGGTGGGGTTCGCTCCAAAACGTATGTGGAGCGGGCAGGCAGAGGCCGACACCATTTGTAAATGTGAGACAGATTAGAGAGCGGGAGACAACTAAATTAAAACGCCAAACGACCGCGGCCAGATGGAGCGCCATATAACAAATGGAAGAAGTTGTAGAGGTGTCAGTTGTACAGACGATGCGGGGGAATTGATTTGGGAGAGCAGATCTAATGGTTATATTGTCACTTAGCAGACTGAGAGTGGGTCTGTATAGGTCTGTGGCCTCCTGGTTGGTAGGACATTCATTCACACATATGGAGTGGTTCTGTCCACAGTGTCGTTTAGAAGCTGTTCAGTGATTGGAGAGGGAAGTGAACATGGTTACTGGGGTCTTCACATTGGAACTGTTGTTGTCAACACATAGCTGGATGTTCAATATTAACTGGTGCTTTCCTGTCTAAATGATACTTAACCTGCGCTGACCTCTCATTGGATTACATTTGATTTGGGGTGTAGCCTCAGGCCTAGTGTAGTGTTGTTGATAGGTTGTACTTTAGGGAAGTATATTCCATGTGGAGTAGAATATGTCTGTTATACAGTATTAATGGTTGTTTAGGAGCAGAATAGGAGTGTGTTTTAACAGTAGTTTGTGCTATTACATAATAGTCAATAATGGTAACTTGTGTACAATAAATCAATAATGCAAATATAACTAACATTTAATTGAGACATACAGTGCATTAGGAAAGTATTCAGACCCTTCACTTTTTCAACCAAAAAAGTATGCTACAGCCTTATTCTAAAATGGATGAAATAAATGAAAAAGCTAATCAATCTGCAAACAATATCCTGTAATGAGAAAGCAAAAACTGTTTTTTAGACATTTTTGCAAATGTATTAAAAATAGAAAACAGAAATACCTTATTTACAAATACATTTAATCTCAGTTTTTCACAATTCCTGACATTTAATCCTTGTAAAAATTCCCTGTTTTAGGTCAGTTAGGATCACCACTTTGTTTTAAGAATATGAAATGTCAGAATATTAGTAGAGAGAATGATTTATTTTAGCTTTTATTTCTTTCATCACATTTCTAGTGGGTCAGAAGTTTACATACACTCAATTAGTATTTGGTTGCATTGCCTTTAAATTGTTTAACTTGGGTCAAACGTTTCGGATAGACTTCCACAAGCTTCCCACAATAAGTTGGGTGAATTTTGGCCCATTCCTCCTGACAGAGCTTGAGTCAGGTTTGTAGGCCTCCTTACTGAGTCAGGTTTGTAGGCCTCCTTGCTCGCACACGCTTTTTCAGTTCTATCCACAAATTTTCTATGGGATTGAGGTCAGGGCTTTGTGATGGCCACTCCAATACCTTGACTTTGTTGTCCTTAAGCCATTTGCCACAACTTTGGAAGTATGCTTGGGGTCATTGTCCATTTGGAAGACCCATTTGCGACCAAGCTTTAACTTCCTGATTGATGTCTTGAGATTTTGCTTCAATATATCCACATCATTTTTCTTCCTCCTCATGATGCCATCTATTTTGTGAAGTGCACCAATCCCTCCTGCAGCAAAGCACCCCCACAACATGATGCTGCCACCCCTGTGCTTCACGGTTGGGATGGTGTTCTTCGGCTTGCAAGCCTCCCACCTTTTCCTCCAAACATAACGATGGTCATTATGGCCAAACCGTTCTATTTTTGTTTCATCAGACCAGAGGACATTTCTCCAAAAATACGATCTTTGTCCCCATGTGCAGTTGCAAACCGTAGTCTGGCTTTTTTATGGCGGTTTTAGAGCAGTGGCTTCTTCCTTGCTGAGCGGCCTTTCAGGTTATGTCGATATAGGACTCGTTTTATTTTAGATATAGATACTTTTGTACCTGTTTCCCTCAGCATCTTCACAAGATCATTTGCTGTTGTTCTGGGATTGATTTGCACTTTTCGCACCAAAATACATTCATCTCTAGGAGACAGAACGCATCTCCTTCCTGAGCGGTATGACGGCTTCATGGTCCCATGGTGTTTATACTTGCGTACTATTGTTTGTACAGATGAACGTGGTACCTTCAGGCGTTTGGAAATTGCTCCCAAGGATGAACCAGACTTGTGGAGGTCTAAATTTCTTTCTGAGGTCTTGGCTAATTTCTTTTCATTTTCCCATGTCAAGCAAAGAGGTACTGAGTTTGAAGGTAGACCTTGAAATACATCCACAGGTACACCTCCAATTGACTCAAATGATGTCAATTAGCCTATCAGAAGCTTCTAAAGCCATGACATCATTTTCGGGAATTTTCCAAGCTGTTTAAAGGCACACTCAACTTAGTGTATGTAAACTTCTGATACAGTGAATTATACGTTAAATAATCTGTCTGCAAACAATTGTTGGAAAAATTACTTGTGTCATGCACAAAGTAGATGTACTAACCAACTTGCCAAAACTATAGTTTGTTAACAGGAAATTTGTGGAGTGGTTGAAAAATGAGTTTTAATGACACCAACCTAAGTGTATGTAAACTTCCAACTTCAACTGTACATAAGTATTCAGACCCTTTGCTATGAGACTCGTAATTGAGCTCAGATGCATCCCGTTTCCATTGATCATCCTTGAGATGTTTCTACAACTTGATTGGAGTCCACCTGTGGTAAATTCAATTGATTGGACATGATTTGGAAAGGCTCACATCTGTCTATATAAGGTCCCACAGTTGACAGTGCATGTCAGAGCAAAAACTGAGCCATGAGGTCAAAGAAATTGTTCGTAGAGCTCCGTGACAGGATCGTGTTGGCACAGATCTGGGGAAGGGTATCAAAACATTTCTGCAGCATTGAAGGTCCCCAAGAACACAGTGGCCTCCATCATTCTTAAATGGAAGAAGTTTGGAACCACCAAGACTCTTCCTAGAGCTGCCCGCCCGGCCAAACTGAGCAACGGGGGAGTAGGGTGACCAAGAACCTGATGGTCACTCTGACAGAGCTCCTGAGTTCCTCTGTGGAGATGGGAGAACCTTCCAGAAGGACAGCCATCTCTACAGCACTCCTCCAATCAGGCCTTTATGGTAGAGTGGCCAGACGGAAACCACTCCTCACTAAAAGGCACATGACAGCCCGCTTGGAGTTTGCCACCTAAAGGACTCTCAGATCATGAGAAACAAGATTATCTGGCCTAATGAAACCAAGATTGAACTCTTTGGCTTGAATGCCAATCGTCACGTCTGGAGGAATCATGGCACCTTCCCTACGGTGAAGCATGGTGGTGGCAACATCATGCTGTGGGGATGTTTTTCAGCGGCAGGGACTGGGCGAATAGTCGGGATCGAGGGAAATATAAAAGGAGCATAGTACAGAGATCCTTGATGAAAACCTGCTCCAGAGCACTCAGGAGACTGGGGTGAAGGTCCACCTTCCAACAGGACAACAACCCTAAGCACACAGCCAAGACAACACAGGAGTGGCTTCGAGACAAGTCTCTGAATGTCCTTGAGTGACCCAGCCAGAGCCCAGACTTGAACCCAATCGAACATCTCTGGAGAGACCTGAAAATAGCTGTGAGGTGACGCTCCACATCCAACCTGACAAAGCCTGAAAATAGCTGTGAGGTGACGCTCCACATCCAACCTGACAAAGCCTGAAAATAGCTGTAAGGTGACACTCCACATCCAACCTGACAAAGCTTGAGGACCTGTAGAGAAGAATGGGAGAAACTCCCCAAATACAGGTGTGCCAAGCTTGTAACGTCATACCCAAGATGACTCGAGGCTGTAATCACTGCCAAAGGTGCTTCAAATAAGTATTGAGTAAAGAATCTGAATACTTATGTAAATGTGATATTTCAGTTTTTTTTATTTGTACTACATTTGTAAAAAAAAATCTGCATTTTACAATAAGGCTGTAACTTAACAAAGTGGAAAAGTCAAGTGATCTGAATACTTTCCGAATGCATCGTATCCTGCAGAGCTTTGGTTTAGTTTACTGTATGTGACTTGTTTTGTCATAAAGGGACTGTGACTTGTCTAGACTTCGTTTTGTTGATCTTTCCCTAGGAATACTGCTCTGAGGACTGCTCTTTAGGTTATAGAAGTATGAGCATATCTGTTTATAGTAAATGGATGTGCAGCAATAGCGTAAGGAGAGAGTTCGTTTTGTTTGGGTTAAAGACTGCATATAAAATGAAATAGATCATGAGCACTGCCTTTATGATAATGGTTCACACCACTTCCCACGTCGTGTCATATTTTATTTCTGAGCTTGTGGGATCGCACCGAAAACACGAAGAAGAAGAAAAAAATATTTGTAGAGACTGTTCAGCTCTACGACTCCTTATATCTTATCTACGACCCCTTATACCTTATCTACGACCCCTTATGTCTGCTCTACGACCCCTTATGTCTGCTCTACGACCCCTTATGTCTGCTTTACGACCCCTTATGTCTGCTCTACGACCCCTTATGTCTGCTCTACGACCCCTTATGTCTGCTCTACGACCCCTTATGTCTGCTCTACGACCCCTTATGTCTGCTCTACGACCCCTTATGTCTGCTCTACGACCCCTTATGTCTGCTCAACGACCCCTTTATATCTGCTCAACGACCCCTTTATGAAAAACAGAACAGACAGTTTTTACTGAACTGAATGCAATTTATTCAGTCGGATCTGAAGATGAGCCAATTTAAGCGCGATTAGCTTGCGGTTAATGAACTCGTAGAGTCTGGAGAGGAACGGTAATTACTCTGTAATGTAGAGCCTTTTAAGCCCAATACTGTAGCAGTCCTGGCTGGCCTAACGTATGATTTTACATTTTGTTTTGGAATAAAGTGGTCACTGCCATTTGTCTAGTTCATTTACAGCACCATTATTTGGACGTTTAAAAAAATGATGCATTATGTCTTGTTCGTGCCATTGCTCCTTTCAATGTATGGACTGACTTTAGTATTCCCCAGTTGATAGGACAGTAACACAACTAGTACTGTAATATTTGAACCTGCTCTCACTAGGCTAGTCTTCTCTCTTGACATACGTAACCTGTTAACACTTCATGTACACTCATTTGTTTCTTTAATCTTTGTCTGTTTTTATCTTTATTTCTTGTTTCTTTTGAGGCATCGTTACTAGAATCTCCCATATCATCACTCACCAGAAATCTCTTTGTATTTTGTCCAGGAGATGTATTTTCTTCCGTGCGGTTACTTACCCCTCTCTTTACCTCTGGCCCAGATAGGAGAGGGCTGGACTGACAGGTACTATTTGTTATGAGGACGAGACAGGGCCGACACACACTAGATTATAAAACACAGAGACGTGCAGAGATCAGATAAACAATTTGCCACCAAACTTGGCTACCCATAATTCTCTCTGCCCAGTCTGCTCAATGTCGGTTGGGGGGGAAGGAGAGAGGGTGGGAGGGAGATATGTAGGGGGGTGGGAGAGAAGGATGGAGAGAGGCGGGATATGAGCACAAATGAACAGTGAGAAATCCACCTGGCTGATAGCAGTCAGGTTAGCATTTTTCTCTCGCTCTCGCTCTCTCTGGGTTAATTCAATGGATGAAAAGCTGGCCTGTGTGATGTGTCATATATCACCGACAGGGCATCAGTAATCTTTGCTCAAGGTCACAGATAACAGACAGATAGACATGTGAATGAGATGGAAAAAAGCAACTCATCCTTTTCTGCTCCCACCACGGAGGAGATAAAGGAAGATTTATGACTCATCTCAGACCACAGAGCGGCCGCAGTGGCCGTTTTTCACCGGTTCCAAAAATTGGTGCTGGAAAGCAATCTGCTTGTGTCTGTGTCCGTCAGGTGCTGCGGAAGGAAATTGGGTCCTTCAGGCTTTTTACTCCGCAGTCAGCTATTTTCTTTATAGCAGTTTTGTTTTTAATGGTATCCATAAATACAGTATATGTAGGGTTATAAGTACCTTTATCACCCGAAGTGGTATGTGTCCGTGTGTTTGTGTGTGATGTGGCCATTGCCAGCAATCCTTTGGTACCTGGCTTTGAAGTGAACGCCCTGCCCTCAGTGATAGGCTAGGCAAAGTTATAAAGATGGCTATAGTTTTCAGTGTGTTGAATGATTTGACACTGAAGACATGATATTAAAGACATCACTACTTTCTTGTTCAGCTTGATTGACAGACATATACAGTATATACTGAACAAAAATATAAATTCAACATGCAACAACGATTTTAATGAGTTACAGTTCATATAAAGAAATGTGTGAATGTAAATAAAATAATTAGGTCCTAATCTATGGATTTCACATGACTGGTCAGGGGCACAGCCATGAGTGGGCCTGAAAGGGCATAGACCCACCCACTGGTCTCATACGATCCCGCAGGTGTAAAAGCCGGATGTGGAGATGCTGGGCTGGAGTGGTTACACGTGGTCTGCCGTTGGACCGGTTGGACGTACTGCCAAATTCTCTAAAATTACGTTGGAGGAGGCTCATGGTAGAGAAGTGAACCTTTTAATTTTCTGGCAACAGCTCTGGTGGACATTCCTGCAGTCAGCATGCCAATTAAACGCTCCCTCAAAACTTGAGACATCTGTGGCATTGTGTTGTGTGACAAAACTGCACATTTAGAGTGGCCTTTTTATTGAACCTAGCACAAGGTGCACCTGTGTCATGATCATGCTGTTTAATCAACTTCTTGGTATGCCACACTTGTCAGGTGGATGGATTATCTTGGCAAAGGAGAAATGCTCACTAACAGGGATGTAAACACATTTGTGCACATTTGTGAAAAATAAGGTTTTTGTGCGGAAGGAACATTTCTGTGATCTTTTATTTCAGCTCATGAAACAAGGGACCAATACTTTACATGTTGCGTTTATATTTTTGTTCAGAATGTTTGCTTTTATAACATCATGTGCAGTTTAAGCTGCAATAAAATAACAATTTAAAAATAAAAGCATATTGAAAGTAGCTTACAAAAGTGGTTGCATCCCAAGTTCAAATTTTGTCAGTCACACATTCTGATTCAAGATGACGTCTCCTGAGTGGTGCAGTGGTCTAAGGCACTGCATTACAGTGCTAGCTGCGTCACTACAGATCCTGGTTCGGTACCGGGCTGTGTCGCAGCCAGCCGCTACCGGGAGACCCATGAGGCGGCGCACGTTTGGCCCAGCGTCGTCCGGGTTAGGGGAGGGTTTGGCAGGCCGGGATGTCCTTGTCCCATCGCTCTAGCGAGTCCTGTGGTGGGCCGGGCGCAGTGCACACGCTGACACGGTCGCCAAGTGTAAGGCGTTTCCTCCGATACATTGGTGTGGCTGGTTTCTGGGTTAAGCGAGCATTGTGTCAAGAAGCAGTGCGGCTTGGCGGGGTCGTGTTTCGGATGATGCAGGGCTCTCGACCTTCACCTCTCTCGTGTCCGTATGGGATTTGCAGCGTTGGGACAAGACTGTAACTACCAATTGGTTACCATGAAATTGGGGAGAAAAAAGGGGTAAAAAAATATATACACTATCGCTCAAAAGTTTGGGGTCACTTAGAAATGTCCTTGTTTTTAAAAGAAAAACACATTTTTTGTCCATTCAAATAATATCAAATTAATCCGAAATACAGTGTAGACATTGTTAATGTTGTAAATGACTATTGTAGCTGGAAACGGCAGATTTTCTATGGAATATCTACATAGGCGTAGAGAGGGCATTATCAGCAACCTGTGTTCCAATGGCACGTTGTGTTAGCTAATCCAAGTTTATCATTTTAAAAGGCTAATTGATCATGTATATTATGAAAAATAATAATAATAGCTTTAGTACAGCGTGTGCTTAATAATCCTAATTCCAAAGTTATAACCCAGAGGGCCGGCACACCAGTCATTTAAAAAAATGCTGCATGAAATTCAGAATTTCACCCCAGAGAGTTGGAGCAGGCTTATTTGTATGCTCCTCTCCTCTGCTTGGCTAAAAAGCTATGAGAACATGAACAAAATGATTGGATGCGTACCAAATGTCCCTCTATTCCCTTTATAGTGCACTACTTTTGACCACGGCCCATAGGGAATAGGGTGCCATTTGGAATGACAATTAAAGTTTAATCTCTTAAGTGTTCAATTTAGAAAATAGAGGATAATTGCCACCAATACAGGGATAATATATGCTCTGGAATCTTCTTGGCATCTTTTTAAAGTCATTGCATGTTTCCTCATCATCCCAACTGTAACTAAAGTATTATATGTATTTATCTGAATGAGTACTCGGTGCTCAACAATTTAGCACATGGTATGAGCAGGACTTCAGAGTCCTGCACCTTTCTGGAGTATTGTGTTCAATGTGAAAGGTCCAATCGACCAGCTATACAGAAAGCTAAGTTACATTCCAACTCGTCTCTGGTAGACATTTATTAGCAATTATTAACAGTTCTATTACTATATTACACAATTGTTTTGTGTTATTATATTATTATTTGTATTATATATATTATTATTAATATTTACCATTTTGTTTCATAATCATATATTTATATCAGTCTAGAATACACATTGTCTGCACTATAAGTAACACAAAAACATTAATGTGCATCATTAGTGACTAGAGTTCTCAGTCGTATGATGTTGATTGCGCAACGCAGGTAGCAGTCTGCAGGACTCTACAGGCCTGCTCTATTCAGTTCTGCTGTGGATCAGGTTGCACTGGGAGGGAAACGTACACGTCTCCTCTCCTCTGGGGCTTCCAGAGAGCACACACACAGACACGGATGCTTCCAGATAGCTGCCATATTGGAGAGCACAGAGGGATCAGCTTAAAGCAACAGGCTTGTTGACTCTGATATCCTATCTGGAAGACTCTGATATCCATCACTTCCCCAGTTTACAGTGCTTTCTGCTAACTGGGCTGACGGCAGAATATTAGCGTGGGTCGGGGCTAGCCAGAGGATCTCCAGCAGGAGACTGAAGGCTGGGTCATGTGTTTGTGCCTGTCAAGTGTTGGCTGAAAGAGAGTGTCTGTCTGTCTAAGACCTGGGTTCAAATACTATTTGAAATACTTTGAGTGTTTGGTCTAGCTTGCCTGTAGTGCCAGGTGGGCGTCGTTCAACGTTCTGAAACTATTCAATTGGTCCATTAAGGCAGGCTAGCTCAATCAAGAACAGATCAAGTATGATAGATAAAAATAATTTTAAGTAGTTAAACAACCCAGGTCTGTTGTTTCTTCTGACTGCTGTTCCCTCTCACCCCACACCAGGCAGTGTAAATGAGGGGCGCGTCAAGGTGAGGGGGGGAGGGAGGAGGGGGGGGTGGAAGATAGCGGGTGAGGAGGAGGGTGTGCCAGGCACAATAAGCAGATGTTCTGATCTGGTAATGGAGGGAGGGGAAAAGAGGAGGACAGAACAGGCTGTGAGATGTAAAACATACATTTGCCTCTCGCCTGCTGCTTGTCTCTCTCCGCTGCCCCTCGAGCCCAGATGTACCTGCTGTCGCTGGCGAGGCTCCACGGCCAACACTGACATCTGTTCAGACTAGTTCAGACTAGCTCAATGTCCTTCGCCGCCACGAAGGACTTCTTTCAAGAAAGAAGAGGACTGGTTCACTCAGCAACCATCATCCTTCAGGTGAAAGGTTAACTGTTTAGCGTGTGGTGTTGAACACAGGGGCCGCGATTCAGCCAATGACAGGACAGATTGATTTGTGCAAATCATTTTGCCCTTCCTACTTGCAGAGAAGACTTGATTAGGAGGAGAAAGTCATTAGACGAGAGTTTGCTGGGTTTGGGGGATGGAGGGTTCAGGTGAGGCTGTTGTGGAGTTTTGGCTGTGGATAGGCTGAGGATGGGACTCTCTCTATATCTATCTATCTATCTCTCTATCTCTCTCTCTCTCTAAGAATGTGAAATGTCAGAATAATAGTGGAGAGAAATATTTATTTCAGCTTTTATTTCTTTCATCAGTATTAGTAATTTGGTAACATTGACTTTAAATTGTTTAATTTGGGTCAAACATTTCGTGTAGCAAGCTTCCCACAATAAGTTGGGTGGATTTTGGCCCATTCCTCCTGACAGAGCTTGTGTAACTGAGTCAGGTTTGTAGGCCTCCTTGCTCGCACACGCTTTTTCAGTTCTGCCCACAAATTTTCTATAGGATTGAGGTCAGGGCTTTGTGATGGCCACTCCAATACCTTGACTTTGTTGTCCTTAAGCCATTTTGCCACAACTTTGGAAGTATGCTTGGGGTCATTGTCCATTTGGAAGACCCATTTGCGACCAAGCTTTAACTTCCTGACTGATGTCTTGAGATGTTGCTTCAATATATCCACATCATTTTCCTTCCTCATCATGATGCCATCTATTTTGTGAAGTGCACCAGTCCCTCCTGCAGCAAAGCACCCCCACAACATGATGCTGCCACCCCCGTGCTTCACGGTTGAGATGGTGTTCTTCGGCTTGCAAGCCTCCCCCTTTTTCCTCCAAACATAGCGATGGTCATTATGGCCAAACAGTTCCATTCTTGTTTCATCAGACCAGAGGACATTTCTCCAAAAAAGTACGATCTTTGTCCCCATGTGCAGTTGCAAACCATAGTCTGGCTTTTTTATGGCGGGTTTGGAGCAGTGGCTTCTTCCTTGCTGAGCAGCCATTTAGGTTATGTCGATATAGGACTCGTTTTACTTTGGATATAGATACTTTTGTACCTGTTTCCTCCAGCATCTTCACAAGGTCCTTTGCTGTTGTTCTGGGATTGATTTGCAAGTTTCACACCAATGTACGTCCATCTCTAGGAGACAGAACGCATCTCCTCCCTGAGCGGTATGACGGCTGCGTGGTCCCATGGTGTTTATACTTGCGTACTATTGTTTGTTCAGATGAACGTGGTACCTTCAGGCGTTTGGAAATTGCTCCCAAGGATGAACCAGACTTGTGGAGGTCTACAATTTTTTTCAGAGGTCTTGGCTGATTTCCTTTGATTTTCCCATGATGTCAAGCAAAGGATGAGCAGACTGGTTTTCTTAATTGCCCTAGTCTAGACTGAGGCTGAACCTTGGTCACTGGGGTGATAGAACACACACACACACACACACACACACACACACACACACACACACACACACACACACACACACACACACACACACACACACACACACACACACACACACAAGGTGGTGTAGCGGTACCCGTGTAAGGCAGTATTTTTCAAGGTGGTGTAGCGGTACCTGTGAAAGGCAGTATTTCCCGAGTGGCGCAGCAGTCTAAGGCACTGCATCTCAGTGCTTGAGGTGTCACTACAGACACCCTGGTTCGATTCCAAGCTTATCACAACCGGCTGTGATTGGGAGCCCCATAGGGCGGTGCACAATTGGCCCAGCGTTGTCTGGGTTTGCCTGGTGTAGGCATTGCCTGGTGTCATTGTAAATAAGAGTTTGTTCTTAACTGACTTGCCTGGTTAAATAAAGGTTAAATAGAAAAATTATAATAATTTCCCCCCACCGTATCATTCTATCATTCAAATAATCAAATCGCCCTTGTCACATGCGCCGAATACAACCTTACCGTGAAATGCTTACTTACAATCCCTTAACCAACAATGCAGTTCAAGAAATAGAGTTAAGAAAATATTTACTAAATAAACTAAAGTAAAGCATCTAATAAAAAGTAACACATTAAAATAACAATACGGAGGCTATATACAGGGGGTACCGGTACCGAGTCAATGTTCGGGGGTACAGGTTAGTTGAGGTCATTTGTACATGTAGGTAGAGGTAAAGTGACTATGCATAGATAATAAACAGCGAGTAGCAGCAGTGTAAAAACAAAGAGGGGGGGTCAATGTCAATAGTCCGGTGGCCATTTGATTAATTGTTCGGCAGTCTTATGGCTTGGGGGTAGAAGCTGTTAAGGAGCCTTTTGGACCTAGACTTGGTGCTCCGGTACCGCTTGCCGTGCGGTAGCAGAGAGAACAGTCTATGACTTGGGTGACTGAAGTCTCTGACAATTTTTTTTTCCTTCCTCTGACACTGCCTATTATATAGGTCCTGGGTGGCAGGAAGCTTGGCCCCACTGATGTACTACCCTCTGTAGCGCCTTACAGTCGAAAGCCGAGTAGGTGCCATACCAGCCTGTGATGCAACCGGTCAGGAGGCTCTCGATGGTGCAGCTGTAGAACCTTTTGAGGATCAGGGGACTCGTGCGAAATCTTTTCAGTCTCAGCTGAGTTTATGGTGTTATTTTAGCAGATTTGAGACTCATTGCTCCAACCTAGCTCCTGTCTGATTGATATGTTTAGTACAGTACCGTCTTCCCTCTCACAATAGAAATGATGCATGAATCACATTGTGTTTATACTGTCTCCTCTCTCTGAAAGAAAGAGAGAGAGACATGGGCTACGTCCCAAATTGCACCCTATACCCTATATAGTGCATTTCTTTTGACCAGAGCCCTACAGGGAAAAGGGACAATTTGAGACACAACCACGGTAGCTAGTTAGAGAGGGGCTCATTAACATCTCGTTACTGGATAAGTGCCTCTCATTTTCTCCGGGAGACTCACTCGAGCCCTGCCCAGACTAACAGATTTTCATATCTCTCTAAAGATTACAACCCCTCTCCTCGTTGCCTTGCCCTCTAACGTCTAGTGTTAATTCCCTCTTTGTGACCATGACGCAACCGACACGACGGCTGTTACATTCATTTTTAATGTCGGCCACTCCGCGTCATTGACCTTCAATTTCTGCTGAGTACAACACCTGCTGACCTTCGGCCCTAAATCTGTCAGAGAGGATATATATACCCACCCTCCCTCCGTCTCCCTCTCTCTCTCTCTCTCTCTCTCTCTCTCTTTCTCTCTTTCTCTCTCTCTTTCTCTCTCCCTCCCTCCCCCAGGCCCACACCCACCTGTCATGTCCCTCAGATGTCCTGCATCTTGTTTCAACACATTCCTCTACCACTGTAATGAGGGGAGAAATTGAGCGGAGTCTTTTTTCTCTCCAGAGGGTTAATTTTTGTAGAATTTTTGTTATCAACGAAAATGTATCTGGTTTTATGACGGATGCTAAGGGCATTTCTATTGACATGCTCATTGACAGTTCACACTACCTTCTGCATCTTATTGTCTGTGGCTGGCTAAATGACACCTTGAAGAGAAGGTTGGGCTGTGAGAGTAGGTTGATGGGGCAGGCTGTATTGAGCCAGGTGTCAACATGCTGTGATGTAACGCATCAGAAGGAACTTTTCTTATTGTTCGACTGGCTGGCTGGCTGACTGACTGGTTGACTGGCTGACTGGGGTCTCAGGCTGGTAAAGACGTCAGACCTAGGCTGTGTCTCAAATGGCATTCTAGTCCCATAGGGTGCTGGTCAAAAGTAGTGAACTATACTGTGTAGGGCGCTGGTCAAAAGTAGTGAACTATAATGTATAGGGTGTAGGGCGCTGGTCAAAAGTAGTGAACAATAATGTATAGGGTGTAGGGCGCTGGTCAAAAGTAGTGAACTATACTGTATAGGGTGTAGGGCGCTGGTCAAAAGTAGTGAACTGTACTGTATAGGGTGTAGGGCGCTGGTCAAAAGTAGTGAACTATACTGTATAGGGTGTAGGTGATCTCAGACGTATAGGGTGTAGGTGATCTCAGACGTATAGGGTGTAGGTGATCTCAGACGTGTAGGTGATCTCAGACGTATAGGGTGTAGGTGATCTCAGACTTATAGGGTGTAGGTGATCTCAGACGTATAGGGTGTAGGTGATCTCAGACGTATAGGGCGTAGGTGATCTCAGACGTATAGGGCGTAGGTGATCTCAGACGTATAGGGCGTAGGTGATCTCAGACGTATAGGGCGTAGGTGATCTCAGACGTATAGGGCGTAGGTGATCTCAGACGTATAGGGCGTAGGGGATCTCAGACGTATAGGGCGTAGGGGATCTCAGACGTATAGGGCGTAGGTGATCTCAGACGTATAGGGCGTAGGTGATCTCAGACGTATAGGGCGTAGGTGATCTCAGACGTATAGGGCGTAGGTGATCTCAGACGTATAGGGCGTAGGTGATCTCAGACGTATAGGGCGTAGGTGATCTCAGACGTATAGGGCGTAGGTGATCTCAGACGTATAGGGCGTAGGTGATCTCAGACGTATAGGGCGTAGGGGATCTCAGACGTATAGGGCGTAGGGGATCTCAGACGTATAGGGCGTAGGGGATCTCAGACGTATAGGGCGTAGGGGATCTGAGACGTATAGGGCGTAGGTGATCTCAGACGTATAGGGCGTAGGTGATCTCAGACGTATAGGGCGTAGGTGATCTCAGACGTATAGGGCGTAGGTGATCTCAGACGTATAGGGCGTAGGTGATCTCAGACGTATAGGGCGTAGGTGATCTCAGACGTATAGGGCGTAGGTGATCTCAGACGTATAGGGCGTAGGTGATCTCAGACGTATAGGGCGTAGGTGATCTCCGACGTATAGGGCGTCATATGAGATGCAGCCCCTGGATGGTTAATGGACATCCTTTGTGGGTATTCTTCCACTTTCTGGAAGCTCAATAGTTATTTTTCTTTCTTTGCGAGTGTTTTTTCTCTCGGCTCAGGAATGAAGATGGAGAAATGGCTTGTGCTTCGCGCTGCCAAACTTTACAGATGGGTTCAGGCAGATTGAGATTAATTGTTGATTTGGGATTGACCCTCGACTCCAGTTATTTAAAACAACTATTAATCTCTGGCTTGGATGTGAATGGAGAACATGAATGTATGTATACAGACCGAAACCATTACGATAACCATAATCCCACTACGTTATAAAGCATTTACCAATTTTACCGGCATGTCATTACATGAACCATACAGGAATGTCCCTTCAGTTACCTTTAATATGAATGATTTTCAAAGGAATGTCTAGATTACGTTTTTTACTAATGAGGCTATTTGTAATACTAAGCCCTTTGGCAATGTGTTCTCACAGTAACCTCTGAACCTGTCAGAGACATGTTAGGTGCCAGGACCCAACACCTGCTGAGGGGGGTGGGATCATGGTGTGTGTACGTGTGTGTGTGTGTGCATGCTCACATACATTGTGTGTGTTTTAGAGCAGGGTTTCCCCAAACTAGGTCCCCCCCTCGTTTTTGTTTTTGCCCTAGCACTACACAGCTGATTCAAAACCAAAACGTGTACCCAGGGAGGGCCCCAGGACCAAGTTTGGGAAACCCTGTTTTAGAGGAGGGGGCGCAGTTCGGACCCTGCAACCTGACCCCCCCCAATCCCTATCCTGTTGCCACTGCAGCCCTAAACCACCAGTCTGCAGCTCCAGATGCCCCGGTGGCTCACGGCTCACTTGACCGTGCTTACAGGAAGCCCATTGTTGCAGGGGACAGAATTCAGGGGGGAAGTGGTGTAATCCTGGCTCTGTCCTGGATCAGTCAGGTTTGATTTCACACACAGACCCCTGATCCGGCTGCAGCGCAGTCCTCAGCCAAGCTAGGCCCCTCTACAACGCACCCACCATTCCCTAGGAGACGGGGAATCACAGGGAAAGTAGTCTCGCCGTGCTCCATAATAAGAGAGTTGTAGCATAGGAGCTGGTATTATAATAATGAAGGGGAGGAGTTAAAAGCATGTGTAACCTGTTGTAATGTAATTGTCTTATGGTGTTCCAATTAGACATGATTTTTTATTTATTTTATTTATTTAACCTTTATTTAACTAGGCAAGTCATTAGAATTACAATGTCTCTCCAATATTTTAGCAGTCATATATAATTTGATTTCTTTACATAATGTTTACACACATTTAAATCACAGAAGATGGCACAGTCCCAACTACTGTGTTGTACTTAGCTGTATCATGGTGAGGAGGGGCTCGTGGTAGTGGCTGGAGCGGAATAGGTGGAATGGTATCAAATACATCAAACACATCCCTTCAGTTACCTTTAACATGTATGATTTCCAAAGGAATGTCTAGATTACATGTTCTACTAATGAGGCTAATTGTAATACTAAGCCCTTTGGCATTGTGTTCTCACACCACACTACAGACTCAACAC
Source organism: Salvelinus fontinalis (assembly GCF_029448725.1). NCBI lineage: Eukaryota > Metazoa > Chordata > Actinopteri > Salmoniformes > Salmonidae > Salvelinus > Salvelinus fontinalis. The sequence continues at coordinate 33,188,880 of NC_074701.1, read as the reverse complement.
CACCCAACACCACACTACAGACCCAACACCACACTACAGACCCAACACCACACTACAGACCCAACACCACACTACAGACCCAACACCACACTACAGACCCAACACCACACTACAGACCCAACACCACCCAACACCACACTACAGACCCAACACCACACTACAGACCCAACACCACACTACAGATCCAACACCAACTAACACCACACTACAGACCCAACACCACACTACAGACCCAGCACCACACTACAGACCCAACACCACACTACAGACCCAACACCACACTACAGACCCAACACCACCCAACACCACACTACAGACCCAACACCACACTACAGACCCAACACCACCCAACACCACACTACAGACCCAACACCACACTACAGACCCAACACCACACTACAGACCCAACACCACACTACAGACCCAACACCACCCAACACCACACTACAGACCCAACACCACACTACAGACCCAACACCACACTACAGACCCAACACCACCTAACACCACACTACAGACCCAACACCACAATACAGACCCAACACCACCCAACACCACACTACAGACCCAACACCACCCAACACCACACTACAGACCCAACACCACACTACAGACCCAGCACCACACTACAGACCCAGCACCACACTACAGACCCAGCACCACACTACACCACACTACAGACCCAACACCACACTACAGACCCAACACCACACTACATACCCAACACCACACTACAGACCCAACACCACCCAACACCAGACTACAGACCCAACACCACACTACAGACCCAACACCACACTACAGACCCAACACCACACTACAGACCCAACACCACCTAACACCACACTACAGACCCAACACCACACTACAGACCCAACACCACACTACAGACCCAACACCACACTACAGACCCAACACCACCTAACACCACACTACAAACCCAACACCACCCAACAGACTCAACACCACACTACAGACCCAACACCACCCAACAGACTCAACACCACACTACAGACCCAAAACCACCCAACACCACACTACAGACCCAACACCACACTACAGACCCAGCACCACCCAACACCACACTACAGACCCAACACCACCCAACACCACACTACAGACCCAACACCACACTACAGACCCAACACCACACTACAGACCCAACACCACACTACAGACCCAACACCACCCAACACCACACTACAGACCCAACACCACACTACAGACCCAACACCACACTACAGACCCAACACCACACTACAGACCCAACACCACACTACAGACCCAACACCACCCAACACCACACTACAGACCCAACACCACCACAACACCACACTACAGACCCAACACCACACTACAGACCCAGCACCACACTACAGACCCAACACCACACTACACCACACTACAGACCCAACACCACACTACAGACCCAACACCACACTACAGACCCAACACCACACTACAGACCCAACACCACCCAACACCACACTACAGACCCAACACCACACTACAGACCCAACACCACACTACATAGACACAACACCACACTACAGACCCAATACCACACTACAGACCCAACGACAACCAACACCACACTACAGACCTAAAACCACACTACATAGACCCAGCACCACACTACATAGACCCAACACCACACTACAGACCCAACACCACACTACAGACCCAACACCACACTACAGACCCAACACCACACTACAGACCCAACACCACACTACAGACCCAACACCACACTACAGACCCAACACTGTCCACCACCCTTTGGGCTGGTCAGGAAGAGACCCCACCAGAAGGAAATCCAAGACTACAGTAGATCAAACTGTATTTGGGATTGCTATGCGGCATGTGTGGTGAGTGTGTTGCACCACTCTGCCTTGGGGAGTTTTGCCTGGTGAGGTGCAGTTTACCTTGCAGTTTACCACTGTGACAACATGGCCCTTCCAGCGCTTACTTTACCTCCCAGCTCTTTTCATATAATACATGACAAATGATATGTTTCTGCTTGCTTCAGATTGTTTTCAGTCTTCAAATCATCTGTGAGGAGAGTTATCTGTGCTCTTTAAAAGAAAACACGTTTTTACCTCTGCTCTCTCTTTTGGTGCAGTAGGGGTGTTAGAATGAAGTCCCTTCCAATGTGAGTAATTTGTCTTTCATTGAATTAGACAAACTCTAGCCAATGACGTTGAAATAAATTGATGTAATGACAAGAATTCCTGCCTCGTAACAGTGGAGAGGTGAAAATCCGCCCCCGCCATTTCTGGCTTTGCACTTGGCATGGTATGTAATGTGATCTCAGACGTGTTAGAGAAAGCAAAGACTTTTTCCTCCTCCATTTTATGCACAAGCAGAATTCCAGTTTGTAGGCTTCTTGTTTTCCTCTTGCTGGTGTCACAGAGGTATTTAACGTCCTACAACTTCTTTAAAGTTAGAGAAAAAGATTGTCAATTCAAAACAGAAAGTACTTAAGGTACACATTTGTAGAGGCTGACAGATATATTCTAGTACACACACTCATACTAACACATATAGCTAGTACACACACAAGCACTCACACAGACTTCAATATGACCTTATAAGTGGTCAACTATCTGTGCTGATAACTTCTTGTTTTCTGACACTGAAATACCCATCTCTTGTATCTTCGTCTCTGGTAGTGTCATGTTGTCTTAAATGCTCCCTCGGCTCTCTCTGTTCTGTGTGTAAAGAAATGAGTTGGGAGGAGGGAGGGAGGGATACACAAGTTCACAGGAATATTTGTGATGCCAGGGATCCCTCTCAACAAACAACCATCACTACATCAAGAGAGGATTGTTTCTCCTCTTTCTCTGGAGCCTTCCACTCTGCTGCAAATTTACATGACCCCTCCGCTCCTCTCCACACAAGAGGCTGGGCCCCGTTCAACAGCTCCTTTTAAGGCATAACAAGGCAGCTTTGTTGCCTGGCTCGGGTCGCTCTGGTGGGATGCTAAGTTGCTAAGTTCAGCCTCAGCGGCTGATAAATAGGTCTCTTTCTCTCTGTAGCTGGCCCAGCTTTGATGTGTATGTGTGTATGTGTGTCTCTGTAGCTGGCTCAGCTTTGATGTGTATGTGTGTATGTGTGTCTCTGTAGCTGGCTCAGCTTTGATGTGTATGTGTGTCTCTGTAGCTGGCTCAGCTTTGATGTGTATGTGTGTCTCTGTGTCTCTGTAGCTGGCTCAGCTTTGATGTGTATGTGTGTCTCTGTAGCTGGCTCAGCTTTGATGTGTATGTGTGTCTCTGTAACTGGCTTGGCTTTGATGTGTATGTGTGTCTCTGTGTCTCTGTAGCTGGCTCAGCTTTGATGTGTATGTGTGTCTCTGTAACTGGCTTGGCTTTGATGTGTATGTGTGTCTCTGTAGCTGGCTCAGCTTTGATGTGTATGTGTGTATGTGTGTTTCTGTAGCTGGCTTGGCTTTGATGTGTATGTGTGTCTCTGTAGCTGGCTCAGCTTTGATGTGTATGTGTGTATGTGTGTCTCTGTAACTGGCTTGGCTTTGGTGTGTCGGTCTCTCACAGTGTACGCATCATGTGCAAGACGTGACCTCAGCTTAATTGACTAATTGTGGGGGACGTGAAGTTGTTTATCAGCCAGACAAAAGCAGGATACGTATTCACTACTTTTAAACCATAAAATAAAATACCACCAAGCTGAGAAAAATATGTTCCTGAAAGGTTTTCGGTGTGAAGCATCCTAGAGTTTTATTTCTTAAACGTTTTAGGTGTGAAGCATCCTAGAGTTTTATTTCTTAAACGTTTTAGGTGTGAAGCATCCTAGAGTTTTATTTCTTAAACGTTTTAGGTGTGAAGCATCCTAGAGTTTTATTTCTTAAACGTTTTAGGTGTGAAGCATCCTAGTTTTATATTTCTTAAACGTTTTAGGTGTGAAGCATCCTAGAGTTTTATTTCTTAAACGTTTTAGGTGTGAAGCATCCTAGAGTTGTATTTCTTAAACGTTTTAGATATGAAGCTTCCTAGAGTTTTATTTCTTAAACATTTTAGGTGTGATTCACATTCCAAAACATATCATTCCAAAATTATGGGCATTAATATGGAGTTGGTCCCCCCTTTGCTGCTATAACAGCCTCCACTCTTCTGGGAAGGCTTTCCACTGTATGTTGGAAGATTGCTGCAGGGAATTCAGCCACACGAGCATTAGTGAGGTCGAGCACTGATGTTGGGAGATTAGGCCTGCCTCGCAGTCGGTGTTCCAATTCACCCCAAAGGTGTTCGATGGGGTTGAGGTTTGGGCTCTGTGCAAGCCAGTCAAGTTCTTCCACACCGACCTCGCCAAACCGTTTCTGTATTGTCCTCACTTTGTGCACAAGGGCATTGGCATGCTGAAACAGGAAAGGACCTTCTCCAAACTGTTGCCACAAAGTTGGAAGGACAGAATCATCGAGAATGTCATTGTATGCTGTATCGTTAAGATTTCCCTTCACTGGAACTAAGGTGCCTTTTGCCAACCAAAAACAGCCCCAGACCATTATTCCTCCTCCACCAAATGTTACAGTTAGCATTATGCATTGGGGCAGGTAGCGTTCTCCTGGCATCCGCCAAACCCAGATTCATCCGTCGTACTGCCAGATGGTGAAGTGTGAATCATCACTCCAGAGAACGCGTTTCCACAGCTCCAGAGTCCAATGGCAGCGAGCTTTACACCACTCCAGCCAACGCTTGGCATTGCGCATGGAGATCTTAGGCTTGTGTGCAGCTGCTCGGCAATGGAAAGCCATTTCATGAAGGTCCCGAGGAACAGTTCTTGTGCTGACGTTGCTTCCAGAGGCTGTTTGGAATTCAGTAGTGAGGGTTGCAAAGAAGGACAGATGATTTTTACGCGCTATGTGCTTCCCTTTCTGTGAGCTTGTGAGGCCGTTGTTGCTCCTAGACGTTTCCAGATGTGTTGAGCCTAGTCTTTATGTGTCCCAAATGGGACCCTATGTAGGCATCCTATGGGCCCTAGTCAAACGTAGTGCACTATTGTAGCGAATAAGATGTGATTTGGGACACAGACCCTCAACATCAGCAGTCTGTTCAGAATCATACATGGCGTTTTGACCTCCTTGATTTAGTTCTACTCCAGTCATTTATTTGGTCTGAGTCCGCAACAATGACATATATAGTTGGCTAAATACTCTGGTTTTCAGTTGAAATATACAATCCCCAATGTCCATCAATCTCCTTCCTGCTGGAGGGAGAATAACTCCTTACCTCCAGCACTGTATATCATCAGATAAGTACTCCCTGGAAATGGGAAACCACGGACAGGCTTAACCACTTCCTGCTTCCCCATAGACGAGTGTTAATGATAAAGGATAGTGAATGGAAAGAGGATTTTATCAGTGGGAAATTGGGGGAATTGGTTAGCTCCAATGAGGCTCTTCTATACCACATTTCACAATCAAGGCCTATTTCAGAAGTATAGTTTGGGGTTTCTTTGGAGAATGGTTTTTGTGGAGATTTGTTGAGGGATGTATGCCGAAGCAGACAGTATTGACAGGATGTGTATCTAACCAATAGCATTGCTCATCAGACAAACCAGCTAGACCCTCACTGAAAGTCCCTTACACACAGCCTCGACCATCCACGATCTCTTTCCAAATGTTTGACATCCAGATTCTTTAGCTGGGAGAAAATGGACCACATGTCCGTCCACCATCGACAAGCCTGCCCAGTCTCCTTATCCCTCCTATCCCCTGACAAGCCCCTGTCCTGTCTGGTCCTTCTCCCCTTCATCCTGTCTCCCTGCCTGTCCCAGTCTCCTTATCCCTCCTATCCCCTGACAAGCCCCTGTCCTGTCTGGTCCTTCTCCCCTTCATCCTGTCTCCCTGCCTGTCCCAGTCTCTTACTGCTGCGCCCCGTCCCTCCGCCTCTGATCAGAGCTGACACGGAGTTGATTCAAATCGGCCTGCTTACTGGGTGCAGGGCGGACTGCCGACTAGATTGGATCACAGAGAGGAGAGAGTTTTTCTAATGGGCAGACAAATGAACGTCCAAGGCCTCGGCTCTCGGCAATGATTCCCTCTACTACGTAGCATATGTGCTTCTCTAAGAGCAGTGAGAGATGAGAGAGGAGTTGGAGTGTATAGGGATTGGGGTTGGACATTAGTGTGTAAACACTCTCATTTCTTCACATAGTTGTTTGTGGGACTGCAGAGAGTGAGACTGGGGAATAGCTGGAGCTAAACAATAGTGTGTTAACCAACTACCTCTCTCTCATTCTTTCTCATGTTTGTTTCTGATGGAGAAAACAATAATGGAAGGTTACTGGCCGATCAATAGTCTATACAAACACAGAGCAAGATTAATATGTTATAGCTACACTGGCACAGAAATAACCAACTCTCCAGTGTTGGTGATTTATTCTTCCTTTGCTTTTTGTGACGTCCGCTTAAAAAGTGGTCTGCTTGCCCTGATTGAACATTAACACCTTGGTTATGGCGTGCTTATGATGCAGCGCTTTTTCATTAGGATTAATTGATGTTAGGATTTGTTGAAGTGTATTATCAATATTTATCTGTTTGCCTTGGAGGGACGTTGATCAATGAAAATGGTTTTGCTTGGCTGACTGTATTGGACACTGAAGCAGTTTGCACATCGGCCACGTAATGGCCATTTATGAGACGCCAGCTGCACAATCAATAAAGCATTGAAATAAGATGAAATTCCTTATTTCTTTAATGATTACTTCTCAGTTTTATGGTTGAACTTTCTTCCAGATTTGAAAACTTTTAGGGTTAGAAGTAATTCTCTCTTTCAAAAAAAATGCAAAAACAACCATCTCAAAGATTTTCCTCTCAGCTTCAAGCCCATTAAAATTCCTCAAAGTTTTTACATATCACCACATCAAATACATATAAATGATGAATGTCTCAAACAGCAGTAGCTAGTATTGCACCAGTAGCCCCCGGGTTCCCTTCAAAACTGATTTGGTATATGTGAACTTTGTTGTTACACAGGCCATGGAAAATTTGAGTAATGTGCTGCTTGCTGTGTGTGATTCATCATTCACATCTCATAATGCAAAACACACTAATAAACATCGCCACCGTCATGTATTACTTCAAGATTGTGTTTGTTGTTCAGTTAATGAATTTACTAGCTACTGCAACTAGTTTAATATGCATGCCGGCGGGTGGGGAGTGGCTTTGTCATCACATATTGCATGCATAGCAGCTAAGACATTATGATTTTTTCATAGATCACAGAGATACTGTTTTTATTCCAGACAGTTGGTTTTATTCACTGTGCAATAAGGACTTAGAAAAGGTCAGCTGAGTGCCCTCTTTTTTTCTACAGTAATCACTTTCTGCGTCAGGAAAGCAAGAAGTCAAATTGGCCTCGATGTATTTTGGAAGTCTTGCTAACCGTTGCATGTCTTGTCCATGTTCTGGTGTGGGGATGATGATGGAGTTGAGAGAGAGAACGTTACTTACTTTCTGACTATTGCATGAATCATCTCTAGAGAGAGGGAGGGGGAGGGAGAAAGAGACGGTTTACACTGTAGGAGAGGGTAATAATAATATAACTTACTGTAAAGGTTTCATTTCCAGGAGGCAATACACAGTAGAGCTTTCAATAGCTTCCAAAAAAGTTTCTATGTAGGGACTCATGGTCCAGCTTTACTGTAACTCATCGGAGCATCAAAGTACATCTTACAGAGACAGGCTTGTCCCAAAATCTGACAATACACTGTTAAACCTAACTCCATCATGTTTGGCGGAAAGTTTTATAACTATATGAAACTAAAAACAACTAGTTGCCATTGACAATGGTGCTGGCGTAGCGTACTGCCATTAACGTTAACATGCCCAGTGCTTGGCTCTGTGTACCACACTGTGAAGGAGAGAAATAATAAACAGTGTTCTTTGTTTACCTTCGCCTGCCCACCACTCGTAATCCCAGGGGCCACTGCTAGCCATTGAGCTGTGTTGTTGTAATAACAAATGACCGCAGAAGTAGCAACCAGCAATAACCATGACGTCAGCTGACCTGCTCCCAATACTTGGGGGGGGGGGGGGGGGGGAGTAGGAGTAAGCTGCTCCCAAGACTTGGGGGATTCTGGTGGGTGGGGTGGGGTAAATGGAGAAGGTTTTGGGAGGGGAGGGATGGTAAGGGGAACGGGAGTTGGATGGAGAGGGGTTTGGGGGGTTGGATTGAGAGGGGGTTGGAGGGTGAGGGGGAGTAACAGGAGTTCTAGGAGGCAACAATAAATAGCTGGTGTGTGTTTATGGTTGTCAGGAGTTTTAGCTGGTGTGCGTTTATGGTTGTCAAGAGTTTTAGCTGGTGTGCGTTTTTCCTCTCCTAGATATGATTTATCCCCAGCCAGTCCAGCCTAGTCGACGCAGCTGTTTGTACAATAGATAGTTTTACACCGGCTCATGTTAAACACGCTTAGCTCGCTGACAGCATCCATCTCGGAGAGGACAAAATAGATACAGAACCAAGTGGCTTATTGTGATCCCCTGAACATGACGGAACAAAAGCTTGTTTCTCCAGGTCTTCCCTGCATGGTTCCCCAGAACAGTTGTGTCTCCAGGCCTTCGTCCCAGACCCTGCATGGTTCCCCAGAACAGTTGTCTCCAGGCCTTTGTCCCAGACCCTGCATGGTTCCCCAGAACAGTTGTGTCTCCAGGCCTTCGTCCCAGACCCTGCATGGTTCCCCAGAACAGTTGTCTCCAGGCCTTCGTCCCAGACCCTGCATGGTTCCCCAGAACAGTTGTCTCCAGGCCTTTGTCCCAGACCCTGCATGGTTCCCCAGAACAGTTGTGTCTCCAGGCCTTCGTCCCAGACCCTGCATGGTTCCCCAGAACAGTTGTGTCTCCAGGCCTTCGTCCCAGACCCTGCATGGTTCCCCAGAACAGTTGTGTCTCCAGGCCTTCGTCCCAGACCCTGCATGGTTCCCCAGAACAGTTGTGTCTCCAGGCCTTTGTCCCAGACCCTGCATGGTTCCCCAGAACAGTTGTGTCTCCAGGCCTTCGTCCCAGACCCTGCATGGTTCCCCAGAACAGTTGTGTCTCCAGGCCTTTGTCCCAGACCCTGCATGGTTCCCCAGAACAGTTGTCTCCAGGCCTTTGTCCCAGACCCTGCATGGTTCCCCAGAACAGTTGTGTCTCCAGGCCTTCGTCCCAGACCCTGCATGGTTCCCCAGAACAGTTGTCTCCAGGCCTTTGTCCCAGACCCTGCATGGTTCCCCAGAACAGTTGTGTCTCCAGGCCTTCGTCCCAGACCCTGCATGGTTCCCCAGAACAGTTGTGTCTCCAGGCCTTCGTCCCAGACCCTGCATGGTTCCCCAGAACAGTTGTGTCTCCAGGCCTTTGTCCCAGACCCTGCATGGTTCCCCAGAACAGTTGTGTCTCCAGGCCTTCGTCCCAGACCCTGCATGGTTCCCCAGAACAGTGTGTCTCCAGGCCTTCGTCCCAGACCCTGCATGGTTCCCCAGAACATGGAATCAACTGAAACCAAACAGAATGAGAATACTGATGGTTGTACTACCATGTCAAGACATGGATGTAGAAAAAACGAGAGTAATCATAGAAATGTGATTATTGACGTTGGGAGGAATAGTATACAGAGTATACTGTTACACAATGTACATAAGGCAATCCAACTCCACCTTGTAAATAATAGCTACATTTTACAGTGATACCTTGAAATAATGACTCTTCTAGCTAGTGTACTGTTTGTCACTATGCCACGTCTCCCTCCGTATGTCGATACTTACGCTAAATGTTCCCTGTAATTATGGTCCTTGGGATGTTTTAACCCATCTACCGTCCGACGAGAAGCCATTTTACTTTAATGCTCAGTACATGGTGACCCCAGGGTCCTACGTAGCCCTCTGCAGTTATGACCTTATACATAACTTATTTACTACTCTCTCTCCCATCTCCCAGGAGTTTTAGTGTTAACATTGATTCCGAGGCTTTGGAGGGAAGCAGACGGCGTGTCATGTCCTGGTGCCTGACTCATGTCTGTTCCAGCCATTCCCCTCTGCCCTCTTCGCCTTCTAAACTTCTAACCAGCTGCAAACTTCAAAAGGAATAGGATTTATTAGGGCCACAACTCCCGGATTCAGCGACCATCAACTTGTTTATCCAAGTTTAAATATTCCTGGTTGTATATCCCATATTATAAACTGGGTGGTTCGAGCCCTGAATGCTGATTGGCTGACAGCCGTGGTATATCAGACTGTATACCACGTGTATGACAAAACATTTATTTTTCTTGCTATAATTATGTTAGTAACCAGTTTATAATAGCAATAAGGCACCTCTGGGGTTCGTAGTTTATGGCTAATATACCACGGCTCAGGGCTGTATCCGCGTTGTGTCGTGCTTAAGAACAGCCCTTAGCTGTAGTAAATTGGCCCTCTACCACACCCCCTCATGGCTTATTGCTTCATTATGCCCTTTCATGTTGGTCCATGAGGATGCATTTGAAGAGTGGTGAGACTGGAGACCCTGTAAGACCGAGTCCGTCTCAAACAGAAAATGTCTATTATCATCAAGGCTTTGGATTCCGTCCACTGCTTTAACAGTATGGTTCTGAAGTTCTGGAGGTGTTGTATAATTTATGTATTTCAGAGGTGCTGTGATTTGTTTGGCCACTTTTGATGATGCAGGTGGTGGGGGGTGCTGTGGAGGGGTTAGTGGGGGGAGGTTCAGGTCAGAGCAGGCGTCATTGAATCTTCTCCTGTTTTCCCCTTGAAGATGCCCATCCTTTAGCCTTTCACAAATCCCTCAGTCATTCTCATCCCCCTCCACCCCCATTCACCCCCTCCCTCCCTCCCTCCCTCTGTATCTCCCAAATGGAAAACATGTGACATGGCTTGTCATTTGTTAACGTACGGTAGAAAGAGCGAAGCCGGCCAGCAGACGGCTCATCAGGAACGCTCATTCAGTATGATGAATGTGGCCAAATACACATTTGTCCGTAAAACTTGCAGAGTGGAGCAGCATCATTAGGCATGAGGAATAGGTGGAGCCCGCTGAGGAGTGAGTGCAGTAAACAGATGTTGGGGATTTTCACGGGCATCCTTCATCCAGAGAACTATCATTAATAAAGCTTGAAGGTGATCCTCTACGTTTCCCATTTAAGACCAACTAAAGTATAGGATGCTCAGGAAATTGCTGAATGAACTGAATTTCTCACGGGTTCTTAAGCAAGGTGGCCCAATAGGTTTGTTGTCAGTTTTCTTTTATGAAATAAGAACTGTTCTCTGAGCTGTGTTCTCTGTGTTAGTCATCATGTTGTTTCTCAGTCCTTAGGGAGCTTGCTTTCATCAGAGTAAAATACAGTTTCTCTCCACTGTAAGCCTAATGCTGTTTGAGCTGTTAGTCTCGCTGGATGCATTCTATTGACTATTAAGTGCTCAGGTGGCACATCATCATCTGTCTATGCTTCTATTGTAGCAAGATGTATTACATATTCATGTAATCTTTACAATTAAATTGTGTGAATGTAGCACTGTATGTTGCTTAAGATGTATGCAAATATGCAACTGGCTGAATATTGAATATTTAATATTTAATATTGAATATTAAAGGGTCCATGGCGGATGTTGAGGTGGAGAATGTGATGCAAATGCCTTTGACAACCAGACCAAATAATGTATTTCGCCCAACTGTAATGTTAGTTGTATCTGCCCAGTATATTCTTCAGGGGGTTGAATAGCTGTATATCTCTGTAGGGTCTGGTGTTGCTGGGTGAACTAGCCCCATGTACAGTTGAAGTTGGAAGTTTACATACACCTTAGCCAAATACATTTAAACTCAGTTTTTTACTGACATTTAATCCTAGTAGAAATTCCCTGTCTCAGGTCATTTAGGATCACCACTTTATTTTAAGAATGTGAAATGTCAGAATAATAGTAGAGAGGATGATTTATTTTAGCTTTTATTTCTTTCATCACATTCCCAGTGGGTCAGAAGTTTACATACACTCAGTTAGTATATAGTAGTGTTGCCTTTAAATTCTTTAACTTGAGTCAAACGTTTTGGGTAGCCTTCCACAAGCTTCCCACAATAAGTTGGGTGAATTTTGGCCCATTCCTCCTGACAGAGCTGGTGTAACTGAGTCAGGTTTGTAGGCCTCCTTGCTCGCACACACTTTTTCAGTTCTGCCCACAAATTTTCTATAGGATTGAGGTCAGGGCTTTGTGATGGCCACTCCAATACCTTGACTTTGTTGTCCTTAAGCCATTTTGCCACAACTTTGGAAGTATGCTTGGGGTCATCGTCCATTTGGAAGACCCATTTACGACCAAGCTTTAACTTTCTGACTGATGTCTTGAGATGTTGCTTCAATATATCCACATACTTTTCCTGCCTCATGATGCCATCTATTTTGTGAATTGCACCAGTCCCTTCTGCAGCAAAGCACCCCCACAACATGATGCTGCCACCCCCGTGCTCCACGGTTGGGATGGTGTTCTTCGGCTTGCAAGCATCAGGAGGCTGAAGAAATTCGGCTTGTCACTGAAAACACTCACAAACTTTTACAGATGCACAATTGAGAGCATCCTGTTAGGCTGTATCACCGCCTAGTACGGCAACTGCTCCGCCCACAACCGTAAGGCTCTCCAGAGGGTAGTGAGGTCTGCACAACACAGCACCGGGGGCAAACTACCTGCCCTCCAGGACACCTACACCACCCGATGTCACAGGAAGGCCAAAAAGATCATCAAGGACAACAACCACCCGAGCCCACTGCCTGTTCACCCCGCTATCATCCAGAAGGCGAGGTCAAAACACGTGCATCAAAGCTGGGACCGAGAGACTGAAGAACAGCTTCTATCTCAAGGCCATCAGACTGTTAAACAGCCATCACTAACATTGAGTGGCTGCTGCCAACATACTGACTCAATCTCTAGCCACTTTAATAATAAAAAATTGGATATAATAAATGTATCACTAGCCACTTTAAACAATGCCACTTTATATAATGTTTACATACACAACATTACTCATCTCATATGTATATACTGTACTCTATACCATCTACTGCATTTTTCCTATGCCGTTCGGCCATCGCTCATCCATATATATTTTTATGTACATATTCTTATTCATTCCTTTACACTTGTGTGTATAAGGTAGTTGTTGTGAAATTGTTAGGTTAAATTACTTGTTAGATATTACTGCATGGTCGGAACTAGAAGCAGAAGCATTTCGCTACACTCGCATTAACATCTGCTAATCATGTGTATGTGACAAATAAAATGTGATTTGATTTGAAGCCTCCCCCTTTTTCCTCCAAACATAACGATGGTCATTATGGCCAAACAGTTCTATTTTTGTTTCAGCAGACCAGAGGACATTTCTCCAAAAAGTACAATCTTTGTCCCCATGTGCAGTTGCAAACCATAGTCTGGCTTTTTTATGGTGGTTTTGTGGCACTGGCTTCTTCTTTGCTTAGCGGCCTTTCAGGTTATGTCGATATAGGACTCGTTTTACTGTGGATATAGATACTTTGTACCTATTTCCTCCAGCATCTTCACAAGGTCATTTGCTGTTGTTCTGGGATTGATTTGCACTTTTCGCACCAAAGGTCATTCATCTCTAGGAGACAGAACGCGTCTCCTTCCTGAGCGGTATGACAAATGCATGGTCCCATGGTGTTTATACTTGTGTACTATTGTTTATACAGATGAACGTGGTACCTTTAGGTGTTTGGAAATTGCTCCCAAGGATGAACCAGACTTGTGAAGGTATGATTTTCCCATGATGTCAAGCAAAGAGACACTGAGTTTGAAGGTAGGCCTTGAAATACATCCACAGGTACACCTCCAATTGACTCAAATTATGTCAATTAGCCTATCAGAAGCTTCTAAAGCAATGACATAATTTTCTGGAATTTTCCAAGCTGATTAAAGACACACTCAACTTAGTGTATGCCAACTTCTGACCCACTGGAATTGTGATACATATATATAAGTGAAGTAATCTGTCTAAACAATTTTTGGACAAATTACTTGCATCATGCACGAAGTACATGTCCTAACCGACTTACCAAAACTATAGTTTGCTAACATGAAATTTGTGGAGTGGTTGAAAAATGAGTTTTAATGACTCCAACCTAAGTGTATGTAAACTTCCAACTTCAACTGTAACTCTGTAGGGTCTGGTGTTGCTGGGTGAACTAGCCCCATGTATCTCTGTAGGGTCTGGTGTTGCTGGGTGAACTAGCCCCATGTAGGGTCTGGTGTTGCTGGTTAAACTAGCCCCATGTATCTCTGTAGGGCCTTGTGTTGCTGGGTGAACTAGCCCCATGTAGGGTCTGGTGTTGCTAGGTGAACTAGCCCCATGATCTCTGTAGGGTCTGGTGTTGCTGGGTGAACTAGCCCCATGTAGGGTCTGGTGTTGCTGGGTGAACTAGGCCCATGTATCTCTGTAGGGTCTGGTGTTGCTGGGTGAACTAGCCCCATGTAGGGTCTGGTGTTGCTGGGTGAACTAGCCCCATGTATCTCTGTAGGGTCGGGTGTTGCTGGGTGAACTAGCCCCATGTAGGGTCTGGTGTTGCTGGGTGAACTAGCCCCATGTAGAAGCCTCCATCTCAGTCAGATGCTTTGTTAACAACAGGTGTAGACTAACAGTGAAACGCTTACTTATGGGCCCAACAATGCAGAGAGAAAAAATCATTTGAACATAAAAGCCCAAGGAATAAATACACAATGAGTAATGATAACTTGGCTATATACATGGGGTACCAGTACTGAGTTGATGTGCAGGGGTACGAGGTAGGTATGTACATATATGTAGGCGTAAAGTAACCAGGTAACAGGATAGATACATTGGCTTGCGAATGTATTCACCCCCTTGGCATTTTTCCTATTTTGTTGCCTTACAACCTGGAATTAAAATATATTTTTGGGGGGTTGGTATCATTTGATTTACACAACATGCCTACCACTTTGAAGATGCAAAATAGTTTTTATTGTGAAACAAACAAGAAATAAGACAAAAAAACTGAAAACTTGAGCGTGCATAACTATTCACACCCCCAAAGTCAATACTTTGTAGAGCCACCTTTTGCAGAAATTACAGCTGTTAGGCTCTTAGGGTATGTCTCTATAAGCTTGGCACATCTAGCCACTGGGATTTTTGCCCGTTCTTCCATGAAAAAATGCTCCAGCTCCTTCAAGTTGAATGTGTTCCTCTGGTGTACAGCAATCTTTGTCATACCACAGATTCTCAATTGGATTGAAGTCTGGGCTTTGACTAGGCCATTCCAAGACATTAAAATGTTTCCTCTTAACCACTCGAGTGTTGCTTTAGCAGTAAGTTTAGGGTCATTGTCCTACTGGAAGGTGAACCTTCTTCCCAGTCTCAAATCTCTGGAAGACTGAAACAGGTTTCCCTCATGAATTTCCCTGTATTTAACGCCATCCGTCATTCCTTCAATTCTGACCAGTTTCTCAGTCCCTGCCGATGAAAAACATCCCCACAGCTTGATGCTGCCACCATCATGCTTCACTGTGGGGATGGTGTTCTCGGGGTGATGAGAGGTGTTGGGTTTGCGCCAGACATAACGTTTTCCTTGATGGCCAAAAAGCTCAATTTTAGTCTCATCTGACCAGAGTACCTTCTTCCATATGTTTGGGGAGTCTCCCACATGCCTTTTGGCAAACACAAAACTTGTTTGCTTATTTTTTCTTTAAGCAATGGCTTTTTTCTGGCCACTCTTCCCTAAAGCCCAGCTCTGTGGAGTGTATGGCTTAAAGTGGTCCTATGGACAGATACTCTCCACTGTGGAGCTTTGCAGCTCCTTCAGGGTTATCTTTGGTCTCTTTGTTGCCTCTCTGATTGATGCCTTCCTTGCCTGGCCCATGAGTTTTGGTGGGCTGCCCTCTCTTGGCAGGTTTGTTGTGATGCCATATTAATAAAACATTTTAATAATGGATTTAATGGTGCTCCGTGGGATGTTCAAATTTTCCTTTTTTTTTTTTAGAACCCAACCCTTAACTGTACTTCTCCACAACTTTGTCCCCGACCTGTTTGAAGAGCTCCTTGGTCTTCATGGTGCAGCTTGCTTGGTGGTGCCCCTTGCTTAGTGGTGTTGCATACTCTGGGGCCTTTCAGAACAGGTGTATATGTACTGAGATCATTTGACAGATCATGTGACACTTAGATAGCACACAGGTGGACTTTAGTTGGTGGACTTTATTTAACAATTTGTGACCTCTGAAGGTAATTGGTTGCACCAGATCTTATTTAGGGGCTTCATAGCAAAGGGCAATATATATAGCAATACATATGCGTGCACCACTTTTACGTTGTAATTTTTTTCGAATTTTTTGAAGCAAGTTATATTTTTTATCTCACTTCACCAGTTTAGACTATTTTGTGTATGTCCATTACATGAAATCCAAATAAAAATATATTTAAATTACAGGTTGTAATGCAACAAAATAGGAAAAACGCCAAGGGGGATATATACTTTTGCAAGGCACTGTAATAAGCAGTAGCACAAAAGTAGTCTAAACATGCCGAGACAGAGGCTTTACTATGAATAATGCTGCAGCCCCATAGAATCCAACTGGTTATACATCTAAAATGAGGCAGGGAGATTCCAGTGGGCCCACGGTCCATATCTTATTTCCTCTCTAGCACCTCTCCAAATCTCCAATCCACCTCTCATGCGTTGGCTGCAATCCCCCCCCCCCCCCCCCCCCCCTTCTCCTCCCAGTAGAACCCAGTGTGAGTTGTATTTGCCACCACAATTTACCAACAAACGGGATCACATGAATACAACTCGCGCAAATCAATAAAAAAATGTCAGGAACACTTAGCTTCCCGCGCTTTGCTAAATGCAATTTATCACTCAGGGAGTCACGGGAAAGGAACCGACGGTAACAAATGGAGTCTAATCATTTGCGTTGGACCTGTTGTCAAAGGCTTGAAGACTACATTTTTCGTCTTCTGTTTAATACTGTCAATTGTACTGGGTTGCATGGGGTGTCTGAATGGACTAGTGGGGTGTCTACTGATTGTATTTGTCTAGGGAAACCAGGGCTTTATGAAGTAGGCAATACAGGCGGGCAGGGTACTTTTACTTTCCCTTTCAGATAATATTTGATAGTTTACTGTAAGAGTAGAGCCTATCAAGAGAACATGGGTATGTGTAGAGATATTGTTGTGGATACATTCTTGCACTTGTTTAGTCCTATTGAATAGGATGTGCAGGCTATTGAAATTGGAACATATGGGTATGCTACGCTAACTTACAGTTAACCTCAGTTAGGAATTATCACTGTTGATAGATCTACTGTGTATTGAGTCAGTACATGTTGAGAAAGTACTGTGCTGTAATCAACCCGTAGATCCATAATTGACAAATGTTTTCTTAATGGTGAGAAAACCCCATGCAAAGCTCATGTTACCACGGTACATTTTAAATCTGGTGCTTTGAATACATTTTGGATGACCATCGTTGTTTTTCCGTGCTGTTTTCTGGCTGCCTTGCTCAAAAGATTGATTGACGTCATAAACGGCAGTCATGTTTGCCCTGTTGTAAATTGGAAGGTCTTTTGAACATTAGTAATGTCAGTCACCCTGGCGGGTATGAGTGGTTTCCACATCAGACTTATTTCCCCCTCCATATTGTTAGACCTCAGGGACAAGTTAGACCTTGAAAGATATATTAAGTAGCTTCGAAGATATTGTTGGCATGGAACATGCTTTTACGCGGCTCTTGTTAAAAAAGTTGGGGATGGCTTTAATAATATTTTTACTTTGGCCTAACAGTAGCTTTGATATTTGGAATTAAAAAGTAAATTCGGAAATGTCAGCTACAGTGTTTTTTGTTTAGTTTTTTTGTGATGAATAAATAAGTAAATTAAAATGTGACGATCGAAATTCAGGACCAAACCCTTAATTAGAAAATTAGCACTTACTGTAACTTTGTGCAACCTTTGAGGTAGTTATTTTAGTCATATATTGAAGTCCAAATCGCAGACAAGCTCCACAAATACAATCTCTTCAGTTATTATTGGGTCTTGGGTAATTAGCATCCTGTGCATGACTTTAACCAGAATCAGCCTGCCTCGTGGTTTGAAATCACATTATAAACACATATTGGCACATGGAGAAACCTAGCCCTTTGATATTTCCGTCCATGTCCATCTATGCGCTTGGGCTGAAGGCGATCAACATGAAACCCACTTTTCAAATTATGGCTGCTTTGCACTCGTAATTGATCATTTGGGAATCGTTCACGTTTGAAGTGCAATCATAGTACTTGACAAGCTGTCTATTAGAAGATGTGTGCAAAAAAACTCATTTATAAATAAGTAAGATGTACTATGAATCTAGAGCTTACTCCCCAGTCTGATATTTCTCCATGTAGGATATCTGCCATGTATTGCAGTAATGTACGTTTCACTCTCTTTATTTAAATTCAATTACAGGTACTTCATAGTCCTTTCGAACATGTTTGCTAAGGACTGTAGTACTTTATAGGTACTGCATCGGTTGTCATTCAAGGTGCGACGACCCCTTTAATGCTAATTAGGCCTCTAAACTCAGTCACCAGCCTATTTCTCGGAATTACCACAGAAACTGTTCTTCTCAACCCTGGTTCCTTTTAAGATAAATTAGCGTGGTCTAAATAATGCAGTGACCCCTAATTCTCTTAGATTAGTGCCGAGTTAGATGATAGCCAACCCATTGGAATTGGTCATCAGCATAAATCATGACTGAATGAACTGATAAAATGCAAACTCGCCGGCCGTCATAAATCAAATGAAACCCACTTGCTGTGGAAGTCGGTGGAATTAGAAGTCCATGGTCTCATTAATTACATTGCCTTGTGAAGGCGACAGGGTTATAAATCAGCTGTGAAAGGTACTCCAGCCAGCCGGCCCAGGAAGCACAGGGAGGGAACCTGGCTCTGCCTGCTAATGGCTCTGTATAACATTACCCCCCTAACTGTTCCTTAGACAACCCACCTCCAGAGTGGCTATAGGGCTTTGGCTATAGGGCCTCCATAGATTTGGCTATAGCTTCAGTACTGTCGTGGGAGATATTATGGATGTATACATTTATTGCTGAGACCTAAGGAAGCATTGTATGCTTTTGTAGATGAGAAATAATGTGAGATGAGCAAACATTCTCATGATTACTTTCATAATCCATAATCTGTACATTGTCCCTCTTCCTTTCCTTGTGTTTTATGTGTCCTTTGAGTAAGGTTATCAACCTTTAGTCTACCACCTACCACCCCAGTAAGGTTATCAACCTTTAGTCTACCACCCCAGTAAGGTTATCAACCTTTAGTCTACCACCTACCACAACAGTAAGGTTATCAACCTTTAGTCTACCACCTACCACCCCAGTAAGGTTATCAACCTTTAGTCTACCACCCCAGTAAGGTTATCAACCTTTAGTCTACCACCTACCACAACAGTAAGGTTATCAACCTTTAGTCTACCACCTACCACCCCAGTAAGGTTATCAACCTTTAGTCTACCACCTACCACCCCAGTAAGGTTATCAACCTTTAGTCTACCACCCCAGTAAGGTTATCAACCTTTAGTCTACCACCTACCACAACAGTAAGGTTATCAACCTTTAGTCTACCACCCCAGTAAGGTTATCAACCTTTAGTCTACCACCTACCACCCCAGTAAGGTTATCAACCTTTAGTCTACCACCCCAGTAAGGTTATCAACCTTTAGTCTACCACCTACCACAACAGTAAGGTTATCAACCTTTAGTCTACCACCCCAGTAAGGTTATCAACCTTTAGTCTACCACCTACCACAACAGTAAGGTTATCAACCTTTAGTCTACCACCCCAGTAAGGTTATCAACCTTTAGTCTACCACCCCAGTAAGGTTATCAACCTTTAGTCTACCACCTACCACAACAGTAAGGTTATCAACCTTTAGTCTACCACCCCAGTAAGGTTATCAACCTTTAGTCTACCACCTACCACAACAGTAAGGTTATCAACCTTTAGTCTACCACCCCAGTAAGGTTATCAACCTTTAGTCTACCACCTACCACAACAGTAAGGTTATCAACCTTTAGTCTACCACCCCAGTAAGGTTATCAACCTTTAGTCTACCACCTACCACAACAGTAAGGTTATCAACCTTTAGTCTACCACCCCAGTAAGGTTATCAACCTTTAGTCTACCACCTACCACAACAGTAAGGTTATCAACCTTTAGTCTACCACCCCAGTAAGGTTATCAACCTTTAGTCTACCACCTACCACAACAGTAAGGTTATCAACCTTTAGTCTACCACCTACCACAACAGTAAGGTTATCAACCTTTAGTCTACCACCTACCACCCCAGTAAGGTTATCAACCTTTAGTCTACCACCTACCACAACAGTAAGGTTATCAACCTTTAGTCTACCACCTACCACCCCAGTAAGGTTATCAAC
This sequence comes from Salvelinus fontinalis, assembly GCF_029448725.1. Taxonomy (NCBI): domain Eukaryota; kingdom Metazoa; phylum Chordata; class Actinopteri; order Salmoniformes; family Salmonidae; genus Salvelinus; species Salvelinus fontinalis. The sequence goes on along the minus strand of NC_074701.1, from coordinate 33,168,452 downwards.
CTTTAGTCTACCACCCCAGTAAGGTTATCAACCTTTAGTCTACCACCCCAGTAAGGTTATCAACCTTTAGTCTACCACCCCAGTAAGGTTATCAACCTTTAGTCTACCACCCCAGTAAGGTTATCAACCTTTAGTCTACCACCTACCACCCCAGTAAGGTTATCAACCTTTAGTCTACCACCCCAGTAAGGTTATCAACCTTTAGTCTACAACCTACCACCCCAGTAAGGTTATCAACCTTTAGTCTATCACCCCAGTAAGGTTATCAACCTTTAGTCTACCACCCCAGTAAGGTTATCAACCTTTAGTCTACCACCCCAGTAAGGTTATTAACCTTTAGTCTACCACCCCAGTAAGGTTATCAACCTCTAGTCTACCACCCCAGTAAGGTTATCAACCTCTAGTCTACCACCCCAGTAAGGTTATCATCTCTAGTCTACCACCCCAGATCAGACATGTCTCATCACATCTACTCATATAGCCTGCAATAAATATCACATTTCCTCGTGAGGAGTGTAAGTGTTGGAATCATCCCAAACATAGTCATTGTCTTTAGATTGTGTGTGTTTTTTTAACGGACAAGCCCTGTTCTCACTAGAGAACCTTCATCCATTATAGCCTCATCCATCACAGAATGCTTATTAAGTTGTCCATAAGTGACTGGAGTCATTTCACACAGGCTGCTATTAGAATAATGACATTCCGTGCGGTGCTGTTAGATGTATTCATTTTTACTACAGTGACTTCGTCTGAGGTCAGATAGACTGGCGGTGCAGCCTGTTATGTCTGGCCACAGATATTGATCGTGTGATGGACTGGTTTAGGGGAAAGTGTTTGAACAGAATGTTTAACACCATGGACAATACAAAGATGTTCGTTGGTTAGAGTAACCACAGTAATACTGTACACATTTATGTACTACGTGTTTGCTTTTGTAATGCATCGGGTAAATACCCAATCTTTACAAAAAATATATTTCTATATTTGACCCATTTTGGGGATTTAATTGGCAGTGTTGTAAACAACATTGTGTCTGCTGTCTCAGGTATGTGGTCAATGTGGAGGGTTGACAGAGTAGATAATGGTGTTATTTGGTTCTAAATCACTCTCACTAGTTGTGATGGGTCTGACTATGCCTTTGTGAACCAATAAACACTATACTGTATATACAAAAGTATGTGGACATCCCTTAAAATGTCCTGTTTCAGCATGACATTGCACAAAGCGAGGTCCATACAAAAATGGTTTGTGGAGATTGGTGTGGAAGAACTTGACTGGCCTGCACAGAGCCCTGACCTCAACCCCATCGAACACCTTTGGGATGAATTGGAATGCTGACTGTGAGCCAGGCCTAATCTTCCAACATCAGTGCCAGACCTCACTAATGCTCTTGTGGCTGAATGGAAGCAAGTCCGGCAGCAATATTCCAACACCTAGTAGAAAGCCTTCCCAGAAGAGTGGAGGCTGTTATAGCAGCAAAGGGGGATCAAGTTCATATTAATACACATGATTTTGGAATGAGATGTTAGACGAGTAGGTGTCCACATTCTCTTGGTCAGGTAGTGTATGTTGTGAACTGACCTAATAGTTACAGTTGTCAGAGAGTTCAGATATTCTAAGAGGTTGAATCATCCTATTATCCTGGACATTACCCACTCTCTTTACATCAAGTATTGGTGAAACTCGATGGCTCTGGAGTCCTCTCTCTGGCTGTCTCTGTCTCTCTCTGTGTGTGTGGCAAAGTCCCTCAGAAACCATTTAGTCAGTCGAAATGGAGCGGGCTCAGGTTTCAGGGTAATGAATCATATGTAACACATATTAAAGCCTCCTCGTGTGAGAGGGACCACTTGTGTTGCTCCTTTCCCCTCTGTCTGTCTGTCTGTCTGTCTGGCTGGCTGGCCGTCTGTCTGTCTGTCTGGCTGGCCGTCTGTCTGTCTGTCTGGCTGGCCGTCTGTCTGTCTGTCTGGCTGGCCGTCTGTCTGTCTGTCTGGCTGGCCGTCTGTCTGTCTGTCTGGCTGGCCGTCTGTCTGTCTGTCTGGCTGGCCGTCTGTCTGTCTGTCTGGCTGGCCGTCTGTCTGTCTGTCTGGCTGGCCGTCTGTCTGTCTGTCTGGCTGGCCGTCTGTCTGTCTGTCTGGCTGGCCGTCTGTCTGGCTGGCCGTCCGTCTGTCTGGCCGGCCGTCCGTCTGTCTGGCCGGCCGTCCGTCTGTCTGGCCGGCCGTCTGTCTGTCTGGCCGGCCGTCTGTCTGTCTGGCCGGCCGTCTGTCTGTCTGGCCGGCCGTCTGGCTGGCCGTCTGGCTGGCCGTCTCTCTCTCTCTCTCTCTCTCTCTCTCCCTCTCCCTCTCCCTCTCCCTCTCCCTCTCCCTCTCCCTCTCCCTCTCCCTCTCCCTCTCTCTCTCTCTCTCTCTCTCTCTCTCTCTCTCTCTCTCTCTCTCTCTCTCTCTCTCTGGAGCGGGCCCATACGTCAGGTTGATGAATCACATGGAACACATATTAAAGCCTCCTCGAGTGAGAGGGACCACTGTTGTGTTGCACCCATTCCCTTCCCTGTCTGCCCTAACTATTTCTCTCTCTCTCTCTCTCCCCCCCTCTTTCTCTCAACCAAAAGTGTGATCCTCTTCTAAAATGAAAAAAGAGAGAATTATAAATATGTCTGTGTGTTCGGGACATAAATGCGTCCTGTCCCGGGACATTGATTTATTGGATTCCCTGATGTTTTAGTTGTGGTCGTTATATATATGCCAGAGCCTCTCATTATGCTATCCTCATGTATTTTCCATACTTTTCTGGCCGGTTGTCCTCAGCGGGCTTTTACAGCAGCTGCTATAGAAAAGAGCAGGAAAGAAGACCAAGTACATATTGATCTACATTTCCATGATTTATCTGAGAGTGATTGATCTAAATCTGTTCCATGAATGGATCTTGAATATGGCCCTTATATTGAGTGGTCAAGAGTGCAATTACACACTATGATATAGTAGTTTATGATCAGCCGTCTTCCTAACTAGGTGGGCCCTCTCGTCTAGTGTCACATTTGAAGAATTGCTGAGTCTATTTGGTTAACTAGTGGTTCAAAATATATAGGCCTTGTTTACTTTGACCGTTGGTTCATGGCATAGGGGATACATTGTATTGGATTGAGAAGATTTATGGGCCTATAATCTCTCGTGGACAGATGAAATGGCAAGAATCTGTCAAGGCCCACGTATAATTATGTTGATTTTTCTAACTAACCCAAGATAGACCACATCCTGTTGTTTCCAATGGGAACAGATGAGTCATAGTGGGCAGAACAAGCAAGAAGGTTGGTAGAACAAGCACAAGCTAGCGGGATCCTATTGGCCCGTTGTAGCATACATTTGCATATATCCGTTAGGGAACGGCTACACAGCACGGCTGGTCCTTGAATGTACACAGAGAGCTAATATTAATATAATGCATGTCAATCTCTCCTGGCTGAAAGTGGAGGAGAGATTGACTTCATCACTACTTGTATTTATGAGAGGTATTGACATGTTGAATGCACCGAGCTGTCTGTCTAAACTACTGGCACACAGCTGGCCACCCATGCATACCCCACAAGACATGCCACCAGAGGTCTCTTCACAATCCTTAAGTCCAGAACAGACTATGGGAGGCACACAGTACTACATAGAGCCATGACTACATGGAACTCTATTCCACATCAAGTAACTCATGCCAGCAGTAATATTAGATTTAAAAAACAGATAAAATACATCTTATGGAACAGCGGGACTGTGAAGCAACACAAACATTGGCACACACACACACACGATAACATACGCACTATACATACACATGGATTTAGTACTGTACATATGTGGGAGTAGGGGCCTGAGGGCACACAGTGTGTTGTGAATGTATTGTAATGTTTTAGAATTGTATGAACTGCCTTAATTTTGCTGGACCCCAGGAAGAGTAGCTCCTGCTTTGGCAGCAGCTAATGGTGATCCATAATAAATACAAATACACTGTGAAATGTGCATTAACAAAAATGTAGCCTTTAAAGTCCTTCTAAACAAAGCAATTTTTTACAACTTTGGCAAAGGGTAAAGTCTATAAAACGTAGTCCTCCACACTAGTTTTAGGAACAGAACACTGAGATCAAATGTTTCATCGATGAGAAAATGTGCAGAATTTCGGCCAAAATCCATCTGACTCCATCCTCTCCCACTGCTGGAAACTGTGCTTCCTCGCATCACCATATTTGGTAGTGAGTGGAAACGGCAACCGGATGCTTCAGATTTCTACATCCGGTGAAATATCTGTCTCTGTGTTCTATCTGTGATTATGTGATTACAAGCAGCAGTAGTTCCTGGCTTTTGATTATTTGGACGAATCAGGATTGGGAAAAGGCCGTGCTTAAAGTGGTGCGGTGATTTTCAAGCCTGCGTGCGGATGATGAACGGTTTCCACTAGATCCCACAGCCATAAAGCTGGATCGTAACAATGTGCTTTTTGGCTACGATAAACACAGGTGAAATTAGTGGAAGGGAGGGGTTTGGCCGATAGTTTCCGTTTGCCAGGGAGGAGATTTTGCTTCCTTTCTTTGTACAAAGGTAACCACAATTGTTATCTGCTTTCCCCCCAGAAGTAAAACAGGAAATGACTAACTTTTGCAAGATGATCATTTTACTTATTGGTAATCGAGATGAATAGGGCTACAGCACAGGGCTGCTGCTGTCACATCGCTGCATCAATAAAGCAAGACCTTACATGCAGTTGCATTGCATGTATTTTTGAATTTAGGAGCTACGATTGCTTAAGACACCATACCATTAGTAGTTATTTGGTGTTTTACCTGTTTCATTGCAATGCTTTTGAAAGGTCTAGGGGGAAAGCTAGTACATTTTTATTTTTTATCTGTCAATTTTTTTAGCTCGTTATTACATGTTAGGGAATTAGTCCCTATTCAGGCTGTTCTTCATCAAGATTCAGAGTTCTCTGACATAATTAAGTAATAAAAGCAATTAAGTTAAATTGCTTAAACTTTTGATGCATTAAATAGAGACGGGAGAGATCCTCATTCCTCATAAAGAGCTGAGTAATTAAAGGCTGTGAGCTTCTTCTTAATAAATTATAACCTCATCTCTATCAT